>NC_057391.1:67245428-67538125 GCF_019320065.1 Cervus canadensis | reverse complement strand
ATTGTTAAAAATTACTGGTGACGTCAAAGAGTTTCTATGTATGTAATTATATCTTAATATTTATTATGTTATAAATTAAAATTGAGTATTTTAAGAAATGATTATTTCAATAATAAAGTCAGTACATATTAATGTAAATAACATTAAAGATAACTTTCTCAAAACAAAAATGATAGTGGAACTGTGGCAATCTCTTTAATATCTGACTTTATTTATTTTTTTAAAAAATTTTTTTTATTAGTTGGAGGCTAATTACTTCACAACATTTCAGTGGGTTTTGTCATACATTGATATGAATCAGCCATAGAGTTACACGTATTCCCCATCCCGATCCCCCTCCCACCTCCCTCTCCACCTGATTCCTCTGGGTCTTCCCAGTGCACCAGGCCCGAGCACTTGTCTCATGCATCCCACCTGGGCTGGTGATCTGTTTCACCATAGATAGTATACATGCTGTTCTTTTGAAATATCCCACCCTCCCTTCTCCCACAGAGTTCAAAAGTCTGTTCTGTATTCTGTGTCTCTTTTTCTGTTTTGCATATAGGGTTATCGTTACCATCTTTCTAAATTCCATATATATGTGTTAGTATGCTGTAATGTTCTTTATCTTTCTGGCTTACTTCACTCTGTATAAGGGGCTCCAGTTTCATCCATCTCATTAGGACTGGTTCAAATGAATTCTTTTTGACGGCTGAGTAATATTCCATGGTGTATATGTACCACAGCTTCCTTATCCATTCATCTGCTGATGGGCATCTAGGTTGCTTCCATGTCCTGGCTATTATAAACAGTGCTGCGATGAACATTGGGGTGCACGTGTCTCTTTCAGATCTGGTTTCCTCAGTGTGTATGCCCAGAAGTGGGATTGCTGGGTCATATGGCAGTTCTATTTCCAGTTTTTTAAGAAATCTCCACACTGTTTTCCATAGCGGCTGTACTAGTTTGCATTCCCACCAACAGTGTAAGAGGGTTCCCTTTTCTCCACACCCTCTCCAGCATTTATTGCTTGTAGACTTTTGGATAGCAGCCATCCTGACTGGCGTGTAATGGTACCTCATTGTGGTTTTGATTTGCATTTCTCTGATAATGAGTGATGTTGAGCATCTTTTCATGTGTTTGTTAGCCATCTGTATGTCTTCTTTGGAGAAATGTCTGTTTAGTTCTCTGGCCCATTTTTTGATTGGGTCATTTATTTTTCTGGAATTGAGCTGCAGGAGTTGCTTGTATATTTTTGAGATTAATCCTTTGTCTGTTTCTTCATTTGCTATTATTTTCTCCCAATCTGAGGGCTGTCTTTTCACCTTACTTATAGTTTCCTTTGTAGTGCAAAAGCTTTTAAGTTTCATTAGGTCCCATTTGTTTAGTTTTGCTTTTATTTCCAATATTCTGGGAGGTGGGTCATAGAGGATCTTGCTGTGATTTATGTCGGAGAGTGTTTTGCCTATGTTCTCCTCTAGGAGTTTTATAGTTTCTGGTCTTACATTTAGATCTTTAATCCATTTTGAGTTTATTTTTGTGTATGGTGTTAGAAAGTGTTCTAGTTTCATTCTTTTACAAGTGGTTGACCAGTTTTCCCAGCACCACTTGTTAAAGAGGTTGTCTTTTTTCCATTGTATATCCTTGCCTCCTTTGTCAAAGATAAGGTGTCCGTAGGTTCGTGGATTTATCTCTGGGCTTTCTATTCTGTTCCATTGATCTATATTTCTGTCTTTGTGCCAGTACCATACTGTCTTGATGACTGTGGCTTTGTAGTAGAGTCTGAAGCCAGGCAGGTTGATTCCTCCAGTTCCATTCTTCTTTCTCAAGATTACTTTGGCTATTCGAGGTTTTTTGTATTTCCATACAAATTGTGAAATTCTTTGGTCTAGTTCTGTGAAAAATACCGTTGGTAGCTTGATAGGGATTGCATTGAATCTATAGATTGCTTTGGGTAGAATAGCCATTTTGACAATATTGATTCTTCCAATCCATGAACACGGTATGTTTCTCCATCTGTTTGTGTCCTCTTTGATTTCTTTCATCAGTGTTTTATAGTTTTCTATGTATAGGTCTTTTGTTTCTTTAGGTAGATATACTCCTAAGTATTTTATTCTTTTTGTTTCAATGGTGAATGGAATTGTTTCCTTAATTTCTCTTTCTGTTTTTTCATTGTTAGTATATAGGAATGCAAGGGATTTCTGTGTGTTAATTTTATATCCTGCAACTTTACTATATTCATTGATTAGCTCTAGTAATTTTCTGGTAGAGTCTTTAGGGTTTTCTATGTAGAGGATCATGTCATCTGCAAACAGTGAGAGTTTCACTTCTTCTTTTCCTATCTGGATTCCTTTTACTTCTTTTTCTGCTCTGATTGCTGTGGCCAAAACTTCCAACACTATGTTGAATAGTAGTGGTGAGAGTGGGCACCCTTGTCTTGTTCCTGATTTCAGGGGAAATGCTTTCAATTTTTCACCATTGAGGGTGATGCTTGCTGTGGGTTTGTCATATATAGCTTTTATTATGTTGAGGTATGTTCCTTCTATTTCTGCTTTTTGGAGAGTTTTAATCATAAATGGGTGTTGAATTTTGTCAAAGGCTTTCTCTGCATCTATTGAGATAATCATATGGTTTTTATCTTTCAATTTGTTAATGTGGTGTATTACATTGATTGATTTGCAGGATATTAAAGAATTCTTGCATTCCTGGGATAAAGCCCACTTGGTCATGGTGTATGATTTTTTTAATATGTTGTTGGATTCTGTTTGCTAGAATTTTGTTAAGGATTTTTGCATCTATGTTCATCAGTGATATTGGTCTGTAGTTTTCTTTTTTTGTGGCATCTTTGTCTGGTTTTGGAATTAGGGTGATGGTGGCCTCATAGAATGAGTTTGGAAGTTTACCTTCTTCTGCAATTTTCTGGAAGAGTTTGAGTAAGATAGGTGTTAGCTCTTCTCTAAATTTTTGGTAGAATTCAGCTGTGAAGCCATCTGGTCCTGGGCTTTTGTTTGCTGGAAGATTTTTGATGACAGTTTCGATTTCCTTGCTTGTGATGGGTCTGTTAAGATCTTCTATTTCTTCCTGGTTCAGTTTTGGAAGGTTATACTTTTCTAAGAATTTGTCCATTTCATCCAAGTTGTCCATTTTATTGGCATAGAGCTGCTGGTAGTAGTCTCTTATGATCCTTTGTATTTCAGTGTTGTCTGTTGTGATCTCTCCATTTTCATTTCTAATTTTGTTAATTTGGTTCTTCTCTCTTTGTTTCTTAATGAGTCTTGCTAATGGTTTGTCAATTTTGTTTATTTTTTCAAAAAACCAGCTTTTAGCTTTGTTGATTTTTGCTATGGTCTCTTTAGTTTCTTTTGCATTTATTTCTGCCCTAATTTTTAAGATTTCTTTCCTTCTGCTAACTCTGGGGTTCTTCATTTCTTCCTTCTCTAATTGCTTTAGGTGTAGAGTTAGGTTATTTATTTGGCTTTTTTTCTTGTTTCTTGATGTAAGCCTGTAATGCTATGAACCTTCCCCTTAGCACTGCTTTTACAGTGTCCCATAGGTTTTGGGTTGTTGTGTTTTCATTTTCATTCATTTCTATACATATTTTGATTTCTTTTTTGATTTCTTCTATGATTTGTTGGTTATTCAGAAGCGTGTTATTTAGCCTCCATATGTTTGAATTTTTAACAATTTTTTTTCCTGTAATTGAGATCTAATCTTACTGCACTGTGGTCAGAAAAGATGACTGGAATGATTTCAATTTTTTTGAATTTTCCAAGACCAGATTTATGGCCCAGGATGTGATCTATTCTGGAGAAGGTTCCGTGTGCACTTGAGAAAAAGGTGAAGTTGATTGTTTTGGGGTGAAATGTCCTATAGATATCAATTAGGTCTAGCTGGTCCATTGTGTCATTTAAAGTTTGTGTTTCCTTGTTAATTTTCTCTTTAGTTGATCTATCCATAGTTGTGAGTGGGGTATTAAAGTCTCCCACTATTATTGTGTTACTATTAATTTCCTCTTTCATACTCATTAGCGTTTGCTGTACATATTGCGGTGCTCCTATGTTGGGTGCATATATATTTATAGTTGTTATATCTTCTTCTTGGATTAATCCTTTGATCATTATGTAGTGTCCTTCTTTGTCTCTTTTCACATCCTTTATTTGAAAGTCTATTTTATCTGATATGAGTATTGCAACTCCTGCTTTCTTTTGGTCTCCGTTTGCATGAAATATTTTTTTCCAGCCCTTCACTTTTAGTCTGTATGTTTCTCTTGCTTTGAGGTGGGTCTCTTGTAGACAGCATATATAGGGGTCTTGTTTTTGTATCCATTCAGCCAATCTTTGTCTTTTGGTTGGGGCATTCAACCCATTTACATTTAAGGTAATTATTGATAGGTGTGGTCCCGTTGCCATTTACTTTGTTGTTTTGGGTTCACGTTTATACAACCTTTCTGCGTTTCCTGTCTAGAGAAGATCCTTTAGCATTTGTTGAAGAGCTGGTTTGGTGGTGCTGAATTCTCTCAGCTTTTGCTTGTCTGTAAAGCTTTTGAATTCTCCTTCATATCTGAATGAGATCCTTGCTGGGTACAGTAATCTAGGTTGTAGGTTATTTTCTTTCATTACTTTCAGTATGTCCTGCCATTCCCTTCTGGCCTGGAGGGTTTCTATTGATAGATCAGCCGTTATCCTTATGGGAATCCCTTTGTGTGTTATTTGTTGTTTCTCCCTTGCTGCTTTTAATATTTGTTCTTTGTGTTTGATCTTTGTTAATTTGATTAATATGTGTCTTGGGGTGTTTCGCCTTGGGTTTATCCTGTTTGGGACTCTCTGGGTTTCTTGGACTTGGGTGGCTATTTCCTTCCCCATTTTAGGGAAGTTTTCAGCTATTATCTCCTCGAGTATTTTCTCATGGCCTTTCTTTTTGTCTTCTTCTTCTGGGACTCCTATGATTCGAATGTTGGGGCGTTTCACATTGTCCCAGAGGTCCCTAAGGTTGTCCTCATTTCTTTTGATCCTTTTTTCTTTTTTCCTCTCTGCTTCATTTATTTCCACCATATTATCTTCTACCTCACTTATCCTATCTTCTGTCTCCATTATTCTACTCTTGGTTCCCTCCAGAGTGTTTTTGATCTCATTCATTGCATTATTCATTTTTAATTGACTCTTTTTTATTTCTTCTAGGTCTTTATTAAACACTTCTTGCATCTTTTCAATCTTTGTCTCCAGGCTATTTATCTGTAACTCCATTTTGTTTTCAAGATTTTGGATCATTTTTATTATCATTATTCTAAATTCTTTTTCAGGTAGATTCCCTATCTCCTCCTCTTTTGTTTGACTTGGTGGGCATTTTTCATGTTCCTTTACCTGTTGGGTATTTCTTTGCCTTTTCATCTTGTTTAGATTGCTGTGTCTGGACTGGGCTTTCTGTATTCTGGAGGTCTGTGGTTCCTTTTTATTGTGGAGGTTTTACCCAGTGGGTGGGGTTAGACGATTGGCTTGTCAAGGTTTCCTGGTTAGGGAAGTTTGCGTCAGTGTTCTGGTGCGTGGAACTTGATTTCTTCTCTCTGGAGAGCAATGGAGTGCTCAGTAATGAGTTTTGAGATGGGTCTATGTGTTAGGTGTCACCTTGGGCAGCCTGTATGTTGACTTTTAGGGCTATGTTCCTGCGTTGCTGGGGAATTTGCATGGTATGTCTTGCTCTAAAACTTATTGGCTCTTGGGTGGTGGTTGGTTTCAGTGTAGGTATGGAGGCTTTTGGACGGTCACTTATTACTTAAAGTTCCATGTAGTCAGGAGTTTTCTGGTGTTCTCTGATTTTGGGCTTAAGTCTCCTGCCTCTGGATTTTAGTTTTATTCTTCCTGTAGTCTCAGGACTTCTCCAACTATACAGCACTGATAATAAAACTTCTAGGTTAATGGCGAAAAGATTCTCCCCCATTAGGGACACCCAGAGAGGTTCACAGAGTTACATGAAGAAGAGGAGAGGGAGGAGGGAGATAGTGATGAGCAGGAGGAGAAAAAGGGGGACTCAAGAGGAGAGAGACAGATCTACGCAGTTGTCTGTTCCCAGAGTGTTCTCCGTAGCCCAGACACCCACCAAGATTCACAGAACTGGATTGGGAAGAGGAGGGGAAAGGAAGAAATAGAGGTGTTCTGAGGTAGAAAACAGAGAGTCAAGATTGGGAGAGAATAATCAACACACTCCTGAATAAAAATGGGAACTGAATATTGGATTCTTAAATGTTCACAATTTATATCATATATTGAAAAACAGAAATTAAAAATCTAGAGTAGAGATTAGACTCTTAAAAATACTATATTAAAAACCAAAACACACACAAAAATTTTTTTTAAAATATATATGAAGTTCAGTTTAAAAAATAGGGCTTCTCTCTTTTTTTTTTTGGTAAGGTTATAGTGTATTGAAAATGAAAATTAAGGAGTAGTAGAGGAGTACTAGAGGATTTTAAAAGAAATAAGAGAAAAAGAAAAATAGAAAATAGAAGAGAAAAAGGAGAGAAAAAAAAAGAATTTTCCCTAATTAAAAAAATCGTAAAAATCTATGAAAATGAAAGTTAAGGAGTAATGGGGGAGTAATAGGAAATTGTAAAGGAAAATAAAAGAGAAAAAAAAGAAAAAATTTAAAAAAAATTTTTTTTTCTTACTTAAAAAAAAAAAAGTAAAAATATATCTAGGAATTTCTCTGGAGCTGTTGCAGTCAGTGTGGGTTCAGCTCAGTTTCAGATATCTCCTCATTCCAGCTTACACTTCTCGATATCTACAGGCCCCTTCCGGTGTAATCGGTGTTTTTTACAGGGATTTTAATCTGTTGCACCGGTCCCTTCTGAAGCGGTTCCCTTTGTTAATTTGGCTTCTGTTTGCCGGTTTCTTCAGAGCCTCATTTCCGCCCTGACACAGGTGAGCGGAGGTGGACTCTTATTCAGGTAGCTAGTTCTGTCGCGTTGCGGGGAGGGGCTCGCGCTGCGGGGAGGGGTTGGCGCTGCGGGGAGAGGCTGGCGCTGCTTTCTCCGTCTGCGCTGCTCAGGCTCCGGCTGCTCCATGTGGAGCGGGCCCTGCGCTGCGCGCAGCTCCAGCCCTCCGGTGTTCCACAAAAGCGCGGAACAAAAGGCTGCGTCTGCTCTTGTGCCTTCCCCGTCTGAGCAGTCCAGGCAGCCAGGGGCTTGACAGGCGCACTCTCTCTGGGTGCGGTGCGCCCACTCCCTTCCACGGTCCCAATCTCGGTTTCCGCCGGCGCCAGTCGGGTGCGTGCGCCTTCTGCCCTCTGCGTCCCCAGCCCGTCCCCGCCCGCACCGGTCGGGTGCCTGCGCCCTGTGTCTCGCCGCGACCTGCTCCCGCCTCTGGCGGGTCTGGGCCGGTCCGCAGTCTGCGAGCTCTTCTCTGGACTTTCTCGGTCCCTTTGTTCTGCGAACGGCCGGCAGCGTGTTCGGGCCGGTTAATTTTCTCTCTCTCTTTTGCTCGCCCACAGTTCAAGTTGGCAACTCACAAAAGCTCCCTCCGATTGTCCTCAGGGCACTCAGGCCCGGACGCTACCCCAAGCAATGCCGCCGGCTCCTCTCCGTGCCGCCCCCACTTGCTGGTGGCGGATGTGGGTGTCTGGGGTACTTTTCTGCTGAGAGTTGCTTTTAGGCACATAATCTGTGGGTTTTATTTATTGTTTCCCTCCCAGTCAGGTTGCCCTCCTAGATTCAAACACTTCCCCCAGGCCCGCCAGTGCGAGGGTTTCCCGGTGTCTGGAAACGTCCTCTAAAGACTCCCTTCCCGGGAAGGATCTCCGTCCTTAGCTCTTTTGTCTCACTTTTTATCTTTTATATTTTGTCCTACCTCCTTTCGAAGACAATGGGCTGCTTTTCTGGGCGCCTGATGACCTCAGCTAGCGATCAGAATTGTTTTGTGAAGTTTGCTCTGCGTTCAGATATTCTTTTGATGAATTTGTAGGAGAGAAAGTGGTCTCCCCGTCCTACTCCTCCGCCATCTTGGCCCTTCCCCCTTCACAGTATTATGTTAAGTAAAAATGCTGATGAAAGAACAGTGTGATACAGTTTTGAAAAATCTAGAAGAGACCCACTACAATGTGGGAGGATAAGAAGAGAACTTCACTTTCTTCTTTTCTATGTCATTGATTTTTTTACAATAATCATTCATTGCTCTGACAGTCAGCAGAACCACTTAAATTTTTCCACTCACAACCCCCATAACATAAAAGAAATAAAAAGGGTCTGTGTGAGTTAGTAAGCATTTACATGAAAAGTGAGTTATGCCTTTTATCTCTGATATTGGAATCCAAGGTCTGTACCACTGTGGCAGTGACAAATGGGGGAAGGCTTGGTAAAGACATGATGTTCCAAGAAATTTGTTTAAGAAATTCACACGCCTGAGATTCTAAGGAAAGTCTAAAATGCTGTCGCCTTTTATGGTGCTATGTGTGTATGTTTCATGCCCTTAGACATAGGTTCTCACGCATGTTTTCCAGTGAACCTCAAAGCCTCTGGGCGAAGTCAAGGGTGTGGACTCTTTTCACATTCCCTCCCTCCCTCCCTGATCCCAGAGGAGGTCCTCCTTTTAGAATACTCAGCTACACTCAGCATTAGTCCTGGGAAAAGCTGGAGTAGACGAGGCCCTCCCCACATCCTCTCCACAGACCCTCTTCCTCCTCCCAATCTCCTCTCTCACCACCCTCTGTCACCTAAGGCTATGGTCAAATTGCCTGTTTTCGCCATCTGTGGTCTCCCACCCCACATACCTTCCTCTAAGAGCCTCACCTTCTCTCCAGGCTCCAAAGTAGCAGTGCCTTCTATTCCTATCTCCCTGTGGGACAAAAGCACCTCCTATTATCTCAGGGCTAGTTTCCTGGTTAGGAAGAACTGAAGTCACACTAGTGTAGATAATCAATACCCTGGCAAGTATTATGTCACTAGGTTTAGTTTCGATTAGAGAGTTAACCTGGAGTAATCAATCTCTAATGGTGAAATTTTAACCAGAGTTACAGACTAATTGAAAAGATTTTTTTTTTTTTAAGGCGGGGTGGGGGGGGGGTGCTAGTTAGCAACAAAACAAGGATTAGAAGCCTTGTTTCCCTGTTGCCCAGTCCAAGACCCCCCTCCCGGTAATAGTTCACTGCCTCTTGTTTTCTCATTTGTTAAGATTCAGCACTCTTAGCACTATTTTATAATTTAAAGAAAATTGCATCTTTCATCACTTTAAAGGGAGACAATATATTGTCATAGAATATGCATACAAAGCTGATTTGAACAGCGTTTTTAGTCATCGTGGTGTCTCAAAGTTTCATCACATTATACTAGTATTTCCAATTTAAAGCAAAAAAATTCTAGATAATGTTAATCCCTGCTGAAGTGACAGATAGTGAGCTCTGAAGCCAAAATGCCTAGATTTGGTTGAGTGACAGCTAGCTGAGCCACAGGCCAGCTTTGTGACCTTGGGCAAGTTTACTTCACCACTCTATGCTTCTATTTCCTCTTCCATAAAACACAGACAGTAAGAGTACCAGGGTCACTGCTAAGCACGGAATGATCTGGTGCAATAAAAACACTTAGAACGGTGCCTGGCACAAAGCACTCAGTAGATATTCCCTATATAATCAGCAGCTGAAGAATTAGTGCTCGAACTACTGCACAACTGCACTCATCTCACACGCTAGTAAAGTAATGCTCAAAATTCTCCAAGCCAGGCTTCAGCAATACGTGAACTGTGAACTTCCAGATGTTCAAGCTGGTTTTAGAAAAGGCAGAGTAACCAGGGATCAAATTGCCAACATTTGCAGGATCATCAAAAAAGCAAGAGAATTCCAGAAAAACATTTATTTCTGCTTTATTGACTATGCCAAAGCCTTTGACTGTGTGGATCACAATAAACTGTGGAAAATTCTGAAAGAGATGGGAATACCAGACCACCTGACCTGCCTCTTGAGAAACCTGTACACAGGTCAGGAAGCAACAGTTAGAACTGGACATGGAACAATAGACTGGTTCCAAATAGGAAAAGGAGTACATCAAGGCTGTATATTGTCACCCTGCTTATTTAACTTATATGCAGAGTACATCATGAGAAATGCTGGGCTGGAGGAAGCACAAGCTGGAATCAAGACTGTCAAGAGAAATATCAATAACCTCAGATATGCAGATGACACCACCCGTATGGCAGAAAGTGAAGAGGAACTAAAAAGCCTCTTGATGCAAGTAAAAGAGGAGAGGGAAAAAGTTGGCTTAAAGCTCAACATTTGGAAAACTAAGATCATGGCATCTGGTCCCATCACTTCATGGCAAATAGATGGGGAAACAGTGGAAACAGTGTCAGACTTTATTTTTGGGGGTTCCAAAATCACTGCAGATGGTGATTGCAGCCATGAAATTAAAAGACGCTTACTCCTTGGAAGGAAAGTTAGGACCAACCTAGACATCATATTAAAAAGCAGAGACATTACTTTGTCAACAAAGGTCCATCTAGTCAAGGCTATGATTTTTCCAGTAGTCATGTATGGATGTGAGAGTTAGACTATAAAGAAAGCTGAGCACCGAAGAATTGATGCTTTTGAAGTGTGGTATTGGAGAAGACTCTTGAGAGTCCCTTGGACTGCAAGGCGATCCAACCAGTCCATCCTAAAGGAGATCAGTCCTGGGTGTTCGTTGGAAGGACTGATGCTGAGGTTGAAACTCCAATATTTTGACCACCTGATGCAAACAGCTGACTCATTTGAAAAGACCCTGATGCTGAGAAAGATTGAAGGCAGGAGGAGAAGGCGACGACAGAAGATGAGATGGTTGGATGGCAACACTGACTCGATGGACATGAGTTTGGGTAAACTCCGGGAGTTGGTGATGGACAGGGAGGCCTGGCATGCAGCAGTTCATGGGGTTGCAAAGAGTCGGACATGACTGAGCGACTGAACTGAACTGAAAGAAATCGAAGCATAGATTATATCTACATATGCATTTAGTTGGATGCTTGAGTCAGCAAAAAAAAAAAAATCTGTGAAATATATTGGCAAATATATTCAATATATAAATGGCAAAAATAGTCAGGAGAACTTTTAAATGAACAGTAAAAAAAAAAGAAGGATTGAATTTCCAGGCAATGTAGGATATACCATATATAATTATATATTATAATATATAAATAAATTCATCAATACAATCAATGAAAGTGAGACCTCTGCAACAGTAAACAGAACAATGGAACAGAATAGAGATCTTTGAAAACAATCCCCAAACACACAAGAATTTAGTGTCTGAGAAAATCAACATTTAAAGTTTGGTAAGAAACACTTAGCTTCCCCAAAAATAGTGGTGAGACAAAGAGTAAACAATAAGAAAAGTTGTCAGATCTATTCTTTACAATTTACACCAAATCCAGATGGATTAGAGAGCTAAATGTAAAAAAATGAAAGTATAAAATTATGAAAAACAAATATGAATGACAAAGTTAAACTATTATTCAGCCATTGGGATGAGAAAGGACTTAATAACCTTGAAACAAAAGGAAGAAGCTACAAAAAATAGTTTAATTTGAATACACAAAGATGTATTTATACATTCAAATTTTTTAATTAAAATAAAGATTTGCCCTGAAGTAGGAAATGGCAACTCATTCCAGTATTCTTGCCTGGGAAATCCCATGGACTGAGCAGGCATGCAATGTATAATATATAATTTTCACAGTTGTATAAAACAAATAAAGATCTTTCACAAAATATTTTAACTTAAAATTAAAAAAATAAAGATTTGGAAAAAATGTTGCATATGGGATTAAGAGCCTTAATACATAAAGCTCATTTACAAATCAATAGGAAAAGACTGTGCACAGTTCAGTTCTGTCGCTCAGTCGTGTCTGACTCTGCAACCCCATGAATTGCAGCACGCCAGGCCTCCCTGTCCATCACCAAGTCCCAGAGTATACACAAACTCATGTCCATCGAGTTGGTGATGCCATCCAGCCGTCTCATCCTCTGTTGTCCCCTTCTTCTCCTGCCCCCAATCCCTCCCACATAAGGGTCTTTTCCAGTGAGTCAACTCTTCACATGAGGTGGCCAAAGTATTGAAGTTTCAGCTTCAACATCAGTCCTTCCAATGAACACCCAGGACTGATCTCCTTTAGGATGGACTGTTTGGATCTCCTTGCAGTCCAAGGGACTCTCAAGAGTCTTCTCCAACACCACACTTCAAAAGCATCAATTCTTCGGTGCTCAGCTTTCTTCACAGTTCAACTCTCACATCCTTACATGACCACTGGAAAAACCATAACCTTGACTGGATGGGCTTTTGTTGACAAAGTAATGTCCCTGCTTTTTAATATGCTATCTAGGTTGGTCACAACTTTCCTTCCAAGGAGTAAGCGTCTTTTAATTTCATGGCTGCAATCACCATCTGCAGTGATTTTGGAACCCCCAAAAATAAAGTCTGACACTGTTTCCACTGTTTCCCCATCTATTTGCCATGAAGTGATGGGACCAGATGCCATGATCTTAGTTTTCCAAATGTTGAGCTTTAAGCCAACTTTTTCCCTCTCCTCTTTTACTTGCATCAAGAGGCTTTTTAGTTCCTCTTCACTTTCTGCCATACGGGTGGTGTCATCTGCATATCTGAGGTTATTGATATTTCTCCTGACAGTCTTGATTCCAGCTTGTGCTTCCTCCAGCCCAGCATTTCTCATGATGTACTCTGCATATAAGTTAAATAAGCAGGGTGACAATATACAGCCTTGATGTACTCCTTTTCCTATTTGGAACCAGTCTATTGTTCCATGTCCAGTTCTAACTGTTGCTTCCTGACCTGTGTACAGGTTTCTCAAGAGGCAGGTCAGGTGGTCTGGTATTCCCATCTCTTTCAGAATTTTCCACAGTTTATTGTGATCCATACAGTCAAAGGCTTTGGCATAGTCAATGTACAATGAAACAAACAAAAAAAAAAATGGTTAAAGGACATGCATGTGTGCTAAGTCACTTCAGTGGTGTTATTTTGGCTGAAATGTTAGTTGAGATAATTGTATTCTTGCAGCATCTTGGTTTCTGAACCAGTGAGCAAATCTAGGCTCTGGTGGTGAAAGCACCAAGTCCTAGCCACTGGACCACCAGGAATTCTTATTCTGTTGTACTCATTTGCATGTATGTGTTTTGTGCTAAGTCATATCTGACTCTTTGCAACTCTATGGACTGCAGCCTGCCAGGCTCCTCTGTCAATGGGATTCTCCAGACAAGAGTGGATTGCCATATCCTCCTCCATGTTATGTTTAGTTCTATATAATTTATCACATTTGTAATTTCATGCATCCACCATCACAAGCAAAATACAGAACACTTTCTTTACTGTAAGAAATATCCCTCCTATCTTTTTTGTTTGTTTGTTTTTATTTTTGGCTCTGCTGGGTCTTCTTTGCTGCTCTGGCTTTTCTCTAGTTACAGTAAGAGGGGGCTCCTCTCTAGTTGCTGAGTGTTACCACCCATCCTCCTGATCTCTAACCCCGAAAATCACTCATCTGTTCTCTATTCCTAAAATGTTATATTAAATAAGTTAAATAAATGTTTAGGTTTGTTAAAGAATGTAAAACATGGAAGGTTAAATCAATGGAATGTTAAAAGTTCATAATGTTAAAATATATATATTAAGTATCAACATGTTAAATGCTAACATTTAAATGTTAAATAAATAGAATCATACTGTATGTAATCATTTAGGACTGGCTTTTTTCTTTCCAACTCAGCATAATTCCCTAGAGATTAATCCAAATTGTCACATGTATCAGTAGCCTTCTCTTTCTTTTTGGCTGAATAGTATTTCATGGTAAGGCTGTGTCAGTTTGTTGAATTATCAGCTGCTGAAGGACCTCTGGACTGTTTCCAGTTTGGGGCTATTATGAACTCAAATGTTATGGGTACACAAATGCTATGAACCCCTGTGATCATTTGTGTATGGGTTTTCGTTTAGACAAAAGTTTTCATTTCTCTGGGGTAGATGCCCAAGAATAAAATTGCTACATCTTATGGTATTTGTGTGTTTAGTTTTCTGAAAATCTACTAACCTGTTTTCCAGAGGGCTGTGCCACTTTACTTTCTTACCACCAATGTAAGAGTAACTCAGCTTCTCTGCATTCCTCACCAGTATTTAGTGTTGTCACTAATTTTTATTTTCACCATTCTGATGGGTGTATAGTAGTATCTTATTGTGATTTATTTTAATTTCTCCAGTAGCTAATGATGCTGAACATCTTTTGATGTCCTTATTTACCATCTTCAGTGAAATATATGTTTATGGCTTTGACCTATTTTCTAGTTGGATTATTTGGGTGACTTTTTTGTGTTGAATTTTTATTTTTATATGTATTTAAGATATGAGTCTTTGCTGGATATGTGGTTTGCTAAAATTCTCTCTCAATTTGTAGCTTGTTTAACCGATTCACATGGTCTGTCATGAAGCTTCCTTTTATTTTTCCATAGGAATTTGATAGCTCAGTTGGTAATGAATCTGCCTGCAATACAGGAGACACCGGTTCAATTCCTGGGTCAGGAAGATCTGCTGGAGAACGGATAGGCTACCCACTCCAGTATTCTTGGACTTCTCTCCTGGCTCAGCTGGTAAAGAATCCACCTGCAGTGCGGGAGACCTGGGTTCGATCCCTGGGTTGGGAAGATCCCCTGGAGAAGGGAAGGGCTACTCAGTCCAGGATTATGGTCTGGAGAATCCCATGGACGGTATAGATCAGGGAGTCGCAGAGTGGGACACGACTGAGTGCCTTTCACTTTCACTTCCGATTTATTTTAAAACTTGTCCAAAGAGCATTTGAGACTTTCCAGGTGGGGCAGTGTTAAAGAATCAGCCTGCCAATGCAGGAGACACAAGTGACACAGGTTCAATCCCCAGGTTGCGAAGATCCCCTGGAGGAGGAAATGGCAACCCATTCCAGTATTCTTGCCTGGAAAATTCCATGGACAGAGGAGCCTGGCAGGCTACAGTCCATGGGGTTCCAAAGAGTCGGACATGACTGAGCAACTGAGCACAAAAAGCATTTAAGAAACTAGGTATTTTTTGACAATGCTAGTGTAAAATTGCTGGGTTATATACAAAACTTGTTAATGTCCAAAAGGCCATACCATAACCTCTGGGATTATCTTTTCCACCAGACAGAACTTATTTGCATCTCCACCAGATAAGAATGTATAAATTCACCTCCACTCCTACAGTTTTGTAGGTGACCCAGACAATAGATTTCAAATGCACAGGTAACCAGTACAAACTTAGGGGTCTTGGTAGATTGTTTAGTTTAGGGCAGACCATCCACTTGATGTTGACCTATCAACAAGCAAATTGCTAAGCATTTGCTTTCCAAGTCAGTTTGAGGAGGATTCAATAGACTTCCCTTAAATTTTCCAGGGCATAAACTTATAAGTAGGGCAGTGAGTTAGGTGTCCTCATTGGTCATGGCAAGATGTAGTGACAACTCTCTTCTCCTCACTATTCTGTCATTCTAGGTTCCATTTAAAATTGTTGGTGTCCTGCCTTCAGGCTAGCAGTCCCTGAGACCTTTTTTTCCTTCATCTCAGATCAGTTTCATGGGCCACCAAGCCCTACAGGGATTGTTCAGTTAACACACATGCCTGCATCCATGACAGTGATGGACAACCCAACCCTAACTCGGATCCAGAGGCTGCAACATCAACTTCTCTGTTGTCCAGAGAAGGCCATGGCCGGAACTAAAAGAGGTGTCCTTCTCCTGGGGCACCAGCCTCCAGGACCTGCAGAGGGCTCTCATTTCCACTGCCTGGAGCTTTTCAAAGGCACAGTTCCTGGGGGTCCATCTAATACTCTGCTTTGGGGAATTCAAAAACTTACATTTATTCATTAAGTAGTGTTTCTGAACCATACTCCTAGATAAACAGATCCTGGGGGTGGCTCCATTTCATTAATCAAGGTCTCAACAAACTCCTCCACCCTCCAACTTCTACTTAGAAGAACTGAAAGTGGTTTCTGTTTCTAGAAGAAATGTCTTCTTAACCGCCTTACTGACACATGAGTGTCTCCTTTCTTTTTTCAAAACATAAACTATCCTGTACACAAAGAAAGGAGTGCAAAACACAAATGTACCACTGTTTAATGTGAAATTAAGGAGTGAAAAATCTGCCAAACACCGCTAATCAAGGAAGAACACTGCTAGGCCAGAAGTCCCACTATGCCTCTTTCCAAATACAACTCCTTGCCCTCCCCAGAGGGAACCACTATCTTGACATTTGAGTCAATCATTTCCTTACTTTACTTTAGAGTTTTACCAATTTTGTAAGCATCCCTAAATAGCACAGTGTAATTTTGCCTACTTTTAAACTTTTTATAAACAGTCATACCACATATCTTGTTTGTTTATGAGCTTCATTCATTTTGTTGAGTCTAAATGTAGTTTGTATACATTCATTGCTATATAGTATCATGTGATGACACCATGCGTTTACTCATTTTTTTACCCATTCTACCGTTGATGAACACTGGCATTTTTTTCAGTTTTAGTGAATAGGAATATAAACTATAAAGATTATTGTACACATTTACTGCTGCAAATGTGCCAATAGTTCCTCCAAGGTAAATACCTAGGAGCAAAATTTCTGGGTCACAGTGTAAGGATAGCTCCGACTTTAGTAGATAATGCCAAAGAGGTTTGCCAGTTTCCTCTCTCACCAGCAGTCCCCATAATTTTATGTGAGTAGTTATATTTTTAGAGCTCTGATAGAAAAGCCTATGTGGCTAGTGATTTTCTAGAGTGATGTCTTTTTTCTTTGCTCCTATGGATCCATGAACATCAAATGTAGCCAGGTTGAATCTAACTATGCCAGAAGACAATAGGTGTCAAAAAGTCATCCTCACTGAGCAGGTGATGGTACTGCCACAATACCAAGGACACATGGTCAAAGAAAAGATATTATTTTAACACTTAGAAGATAATTTTGTAAAGCATAAAAATATTTGTTGCATTAAATGGCCTTCACAGAAAATAAGAACAACATATTTATTGACAATTCTATCACTCAATGAATCATACTGTATTTCTGTGCTTCCTCCCAGACCTGGCTCAATTTACTATTATCATTTTTTTACATAACTGTAGTCACAACATAGATATAATTTTGTGCTTTGCTTTATTCCCTTAACAAGATACCATGAGCATTTTTTCATACCTTGCTACATAAGCTTCCTAACAATTATTTTATTCACTGTGCAATATCTGCCAACAGTGGCAGCTCTGGAGGAGATAATTGAGGTAGGTTTTAGTGCTACTCACGCCAGTATTCTTGCCTGGAGAATCCCTGTGAACAGAGGAGCCTGGCAGGCTACAGTCCATGAGGTTGCAGAGTCAGACATGACTGAGCAACTGAGCACAAAAAGCACAATCTCATTCTTCATTTCCCACAGAAAGCCTCAAATAAATATTCAGTCAAAGGAAAAAGAGTGCACACTCTATCTAAACGCAGCTTTGAGTCCTCTGACCTCCCGCCAACAAAATTGTGTATCACAAGCCCTTCCAATGCAGCAATGCTGCGATTCTACTGACTACCAAGGGTATGCTGTAACTCAATTGTCCCCTGTTGCTGAGCATTCAGATTGTTCCTAATCCTTTGAAATTTTAAAACATGTCCATTCACAGGGCCATTTTCCTTCCTTTGGGCTATTTCCTTACCATAAGTCTTAGAAGAGGGTTAATGAGTCAGAGATGAATGTTTCTAATGGATCTTGATACCTGATATTCAATACTACAGCACTTTACAAAGGGGGCATTGCAATTTACATTTGCATGAAGGATGTGTGAATGTGCACGCTATGTTAACCAAGGTCTATAGTTGCAAACTAAAGAACTTACTGGCCCTTCCAGAGGTTCAGTGAATATGTCTTGGAGGCTCCACAGCCATTAAGGATGCCTACACCACATTATTCATCAGTTCCAGAGAAGGTTCTGTTGTCATCAGGAGACACCGCTGAGGCCTACCTGCTGAGTCGGAGTACTGGTTGATGATAGAAACTCTGCTGTCATCTCCATCAGAAAGTGAGTTCTGTGAAAATGAATCATGTCTCAGGTGGTGTTTTTTGAACGAGACAGACTTTACCTTGACATTTTTCTCCCATCTCCATCATGGATTGATGAATATATGAATACACATTTGCTCTTCTATATCAAATTCTTAATTGGATGTATTTGTAAGTTACATGTCTATATCCTTGTTGCTGCAAAGGAGCTTGGGGAAATGAGTTCTGTATTTTTCCTTAAGAGGTAGGACTTAGAACTTGACAACTTCCTCTAATGTACAAAGATAGTTCAAAAGATGCTGGTGGCCACAGACAAAATATGTCTCACCTTCCATAACTACCAGCATTAGATAATTAAATTGCTTTTGGTAATCAGTTATAAAGTAGTTCTTTTTTCATTTGTTGGATTACTTATTAAATTTCCTTTCAAGTTTCTATATACCAATTTTATATCCATTCACATAAACTGTCTATGCACCTTCATCTTTTAGAACCTGTGAATATATTTATTAATATATTTGTCATGGATGTGTAGGAACTTTTATAGGCAATAGTGATTAACCCTTCTTGTCAGTGTTTTCATCTTTCAACATCTAAATATCTCAATCACTTCTATGCAGGGCAAAGGGCAGGTAGACTCAGCTTATTTGGTCTCTGTGCCTTTTTATTGCCATGATATTTAGTCTAATAAACAGCTAGTCTCTTGATACATGTCCAGAGAATTCCAAGTAACTCTAGAAAGAGAAGAAAAAATGAATAAAAAAAATCACAAGTATTTGTTTTAAGCCTTTGCACATTTCATGGATCTAGTTATTCTAGGAGGGATGAGAACACTGTGCGTTTAAGTAACTGAGATGGATTCTAATCATATCCCAGGTGGTATTTTTTGAACAAAACAGACTTTACCTTGACATTTTTCTCCCATCTTCATCACGGATTGATGAAACAAAGAAAATAATATTTATATTTGTTCTTTATGTCTCATCTTTCATCCAAAGGATCATTAGTTTACAAACATTGACCTCAAGTTGAACCCAAGCTCTAAGTCTACACTCTATAAGTAATCATTTTACATATGGGAGGAACAGCTAAATCATTTTATTAAGCTTATAAACACTTTATCAACAGAGGCAGAAATTGTCTCTTTCTCAATTTTGATCCCTTACTATTACTATCTCATGTGACCTTTATACAGAATTATACAACAGCCAAATCACATCCTCAAGAGCCGGGGCATTACACAGCATTCTTTGGGGCCCTGGAACATTATCTTTTCTCCTCTACCAATAAAAGTACAAAAGGTGCAGGTTACCTCATAGACCACTGGACAAATGCCTAAATCTTTCTGGATTAGACCTGCCCATGTTTTCTGACACATGTGGACTTGGCCCTACTAGTGCTGCCCCTGATTGGGAATGTCTCTGGAAGGACTTTGTCGGATGAGTGGCATTTTCCACTATGTGGTGAACTGTGTGCTGCCATGGATAGGAAAAGTAAATCCAGCCGACGGGACTGCATTTCAGAGAAGGGTGGTACAGGGACGAGCAACCAACCACAAATATCTAAAGCACCAAATTCCATTGCAAAGGAGACATCTTGCACATCCTTGGTTCTGTTTCCATGGTAGTGAGGGTTGCTTAGAATATTCAAAGGCAATTTAAATGCATTTAGGCCACAGCTTACAAGAGGATCAGCTTAGGAAAATCAGAAGTGAGTAAACATTAACTGCTAGTAAAAATAAGCAGTATGAAAAACACACTTATCTTGCTTTTTATTTAGTAAAAAATAAAAACATTTTCAACATCTGGAAACTTATGTTTGCTTCTAACTTGGGTTTAGGATGACTCATTTCAGACAGTACCACAATTGCCATATGCTGGAATACAGAAATTTGAGGCTGCTTATTTTTTAAATTTAATTTTTAAGCACAGAACTATTAACTTACATTACCATTTGCCCCAGGGCCAGCCTCAGGAGTGCACAGACCAGATACAGGAAGTATCTCCTGTACTGAAAATACAACTCCTCACTGATATGTCAGTGTTGGAGCTTCATTTCTTTAAGCTCTGATAACTTCTTAGCCTCTCATAGTCTCTGTAGAATTCAAAGATCTCTCTGAGAAGAAGCTTAGACTGGCACCTTCAAACATTACCAGTTGTCATCTGCTAACACCCTGGTAGGAACCTGGAAAGGGGGCTCAAGATGAACATAGAAAAAGGAAGAAGGGATTGAAAGAAGGAAGTGCAGTAGGAGAGACAAAACGCCTATTTCTGAATTTTTCCTGTAGGGCATTGCCTGATTGTAATAATGGAACCAAAGCCTCATGTTGCCTTTTATAATTTTATTTTATAATTTATTTTGATAATTTTATAATTAATAATGTTTATTTTATAATTTTTTCTAACAAATATTTTCATAGCACTTGCAGATGTAAGACACTATTCTTTACACTATGCACTTTACAAATATTTGCTCATTTATTTCTCATAACCACTTTAGGAAATAGGCATTTTTATGATCTCAGTTGGAGAGATGAGGAAACAGACACACATAGGCTGAGGTGAGGGTACAAGGGTCTTCCAGAGCCAGGAAGTGGCAGAACTGAGCTTATGGATCCAGGTCCAGATCTGGCTCCAGCATCCCTGCTCTTGACTGTTCCACTCTGCTTGTATACAAACTATGAATGGTTTCAACTTGGTAAGGGATGCAGATGAGGAGAGAGGTCAGGTTAATGGTGACAGCTAACTCCCAGAACTCTGCTCCCAGGTGGAGGAAATACAATAATGTCCAGGTGGAGACTATATAATAATGTCTATAGAGGACACGGGAGATCCAAGTCCTGGAATTTGATCCCTTCCTCTGCTTTGTGTAATGTTTTGAGAGCAACTCGCTGCCTCTGTATTCATCTGTGAATGGAGATTTTGACTTTGATTGAATAAGAATTTTAATTTTAATATAAAAGAGAGGGTGAACCCTCCCCAGGGGACAGTTGGGCATTAGCATGAGGACCTGTGAAGGAAACTTCACTTTTCATTCCTTTGAAAGCAGAGAATAGTGGAATACGGGACTCAGAGTATTTTGTGGAATCTGAAACTCTTCTCTGGGACTGGGTATCATGGGAATTTTCTTGGCCTGTGCTGTAAAGGTAGCATGATCCTCTCTCTATGAAGGATGTGGGTTATTCACTATTTCCAACAGTACAATTGCTTCATTATGCCCACACCCACGTTTTTCTGTTTACAGCCAAAGAAAAGGCCTATTGTTGATGCCAAATCAGCACCTGAAAACAAATGTATCATAATTCGCCTAAAACCTCTTAGACTCTTCTGTGGAACAGTATATTTTATTTGAAACTGAAAAGCCATTTTCAATCATCCCTTATTTAAGAAAATGGTGTTAAATCTTTCCAGGGTATTAAAATACCTAGATCTTTAAAGGTATTCAAGCTTTAAAGATATTGCAAACAATCCTCCACTACCCTCAAAATTGTGTTTTCCTTTAATAATGTTATGTGTTTTTGCATATTAGTAGTTTATCCACAGAAGCCTGGGTTTCTAGCATTTGAGAGCTGCAGAGGGCTGAAGTGGTTGTCAGCCATCATTCAGAGACAATTGAATTCCAAAGCCTCAGTGAAGAGTGGTTTTGGTCCCTCAGGGGACATTTCCGTGGCTGTAAACGGAAAACTGGTGCTTGGATGCTGTTTCCGGCATCTAGTGGGCTAAGGCCAGAGATGCTGCTAAATATGAACAGTTCCCTGAACAGCTGAGGAATGCCGTGAGAAGCTCCCCTACAAAAAGAATTATACGGACCCAAATGTTGATCGTGCAGGGATGAAGAAATCCTGCAATAAAGATGTTCAAAACATTATTTGTAGGACTTTTTACATAAGCCCTCCATTCTATGCTACTTGCCTTACAAACCTCCTTTATACACAGTCAGTCAGTCCATCTTGGAGCTTATCAGCTCATAAGGGTGCCCACAGACCTCTGTGTTCACAGAGGATCAGAGAAGGTCTATTTCAGGGCTTCAGGTTCCAAATAAGATTAAAAACATTTCTATAAGCTAGTCCAGGAATCTAACCTTCATTTATAACTTAGAAAAAGTATTTGTTAAGTCCTAGTCTTGAAATGAACTTTTAGAAGGTACCTGTTTGAAAACTGGGTGCTGCCTCGATGGCATTCCTTGGTTCAGGTTGTTGGGAAAACAGAAGTGTTTGCATTGTTTAGCTTTATGTGCTTTAGCTCCTGGAACTACTAGGAATGAGTCTCTGCTAGTAAGATCTCTGAAGGTGAAGAATCATGGTGGGGGTGGGGGGGGTAAGATGGTGGACTTTGGAACCAGTGTCATCACTTTTGGATATGTGGCTCTAATCCTCAGGATAGATACTCTAATCCTCAGGATAGATACTCTAATCCTCAGGATACTCATCTGAAGGTACCAATTTTTACAGACTTGCTTTTTTGTTTTTCCTCTTTATTGTTTATTTGGCTGCACTGGGTCTTAGTTGTGGCATATGAACTCTTACTTGAGGCATGGGGGATCTAGTTTCCTGACCAGGGATGGAACCTTAGATGGAGTCTTAGCCACTGGACCACCAGGGAAGTCCTTTACAGACTTGCTTGAATATGAAATGATTTATCCAAATCATGCGCTGCAATATCTGGCACATAGCAGATGTTCATTCAATGCTAATTCTCTTCTCCCCATCTATTTTTCTTAGGGAGAACTCTTCCCTTCCTCTCCTCACTCATAAAAAAATGAGACATCCATGCTTTTGGAAGCTCTGAGAAGGGAGTTTCCAGCCTTTCTTCCATCTGTTAACATCTTCTCCAAGGGAGGGGAAAAGATGCATCTGATTGGTGAGATTTGAGGAAAGGATATATAATAGGGTCCCATGAGTCCACGTGGAGCTTTTGTGCAAATGAGACCAAGGTCCCACTCTGGATGGACACAGCCATCTAAACAAAGGGCTCACCAAGCAGATGGCATCTTTATTCAACACAGATTCAAGCTAGCATGCCCAGCTTAGCTAGCAGAATGTGAGCTGGATTTCAGCATCACTGCCTTCCTCAGCTGGCACCAACAACTTGTACTAATACATGCATTCTCAGTTTTAGAACTGGCCTCCCTACAAAAAGCATACATTTCCCTCTGCCCTGGATTCTATGGGAAAGCACCTGGGTCAAGGCCGATGGACAAGATTCCGGAAGCAGACTCCCTCTACTCTGCACATGATAGACATGAGGCAGATGACCACTTCCCCTGTGGGATGATGTCTGCTCTTCTCTGACTTCCAGAGTCTAGAAATCTAAACTTGGGGGAGGAATAGGAAGCCTGATCCTGGCTTGTGGGTTCCCGTGACATTCTCCATCTGAATCCTAACTCTGTTGCTCCATAAGGGAAAGAGGTACCATTCTGACAGCTCCAAGAACATATTCATTAATCCTTACCTCTATTCATTTATTCCACAAACATTTTTTGGCATATTCACGTGGCAAGTACAATGTTAGTACCTGGGAGTAAAACTTTGAATGACACAATCTCTACTCTAAGAGTACTCACAGCCCAGTGGAAAAGAGAAACAAGTCACAACATATTAAAATCTATTCTCTAATAGACATATCTATGGGAACATGGGACCAGATCAAGAACTTAACTTAGCTCGAGAGGATCAGAGAAATCCAGGCTTTTTCCCAGGAGAGGTAACATCTACTGAGTCTTGAAGGCAGAGGATATTTTTTTAATGTATATTTATTTGTGTATTTTTGGCTGTGCAGAGTCTTCGTTGTTGCATGGGCTTGTCTCTAGTTGCAGAGAGCCTGGAATACTCTAATTGTGGTGCTCAGGCTTCTCATTGCGGCAGCTTCTCTCACTGCGGTGGGCTCTAGGACACGTGGGCTTCAGTAGTTGCAGCACATGGCTTCCGGGGTCTAGAGCACAGGATCAATGCTTGTAGCATGTGGGCCTAGCTGTTCAGTGGCATATGGAATATTCCTGGACCAGGGATGGAATTTGTGTCTCCTGCATTGGCAGGCAGATTCTTTACCACTGAGCCTCCAGACAAGCTGACAGAGGAGTTTTATAATACACATGTGGAAGTGAGCAAGAATATAGCACCTAGGGTGATGTTCAGGTGTTTGATTTGGACAACTAGGTGAATAGCAGTAGCAGTAATTAGGGAAGAAGACATAGAGGGAGAAGAATTTTAGACATTTTGCTTTGAAGTGATGACCTGTGTGTCACCCAGAGTTGTCTAGTAACCTGGTTACTAAAAGAATTTGGAGGAAGAGGGACAAGGGAAAACCATAGTTTTATTGAAAACCAAATATATGCCAGATACTAAGTGATTTACATGCTTTATTTCATTTAAATTTCCTCACACTCTATGATTTATGTCTTATTATCTCCACCTTGCAGATAAGGAAAACAAGGTCTTTCTCAAAGCCACATAATGGCAGAGCTGGAATTTGAATCCAGGTTTTTTAGGCTAAAGCGATGATCCTTCCAGGATTTGAGACTACTTCTGGGAGAGATGATGGGGGTCAGGGTTGTAGGGTCTCGTTTGGGAGACCCTACAGATCTTTAACCCAGAAATGATAGCTTATCCTGGCTTCCATTTGTCTTATTAAGGCTGTATCCAGATGTTCTTGTTGGGATAATTTAGGCATATATTGTAATTTACATTAGGTATTCTTTTCTTTTTCCTTTTTTCCCTCTTGTAAGAACTATTCATGTAGTACCATCTTTTAATTACTATTTTTTTATAAGTCTGAATTTGGACTCGGTATCACTTGTTTTTCATGCTGTTACTATGTTGGATACAGCAGTTTACTGGCTGACTCCCAATCAACCATAATTTAACCTGTTTTGGTAGAAGTGTAACATTTTCACAGCAGGAAAACTGATCATTATAGTTGACCAAGCTCACAACTTAAATTTTGTCTCAAGAAGATGCAAAGTTAACCTCATGAGCTAGAATTAGTGTACACGTTATAAGAACTGCAGCTGGTGATGTCACAAAGAAAGCATTTACTTGAGTTTATTTTTGAGAAATAGATGGGGAGACAGTGGAAACAGTGTCAGACTTTATTTTTTTGGGCTCCAAAATCATTGCAGATGGTGATTGCAGCCATGAAATTAAAAGACGCTGACTCCTTGGAAGGAAAGTTATGACCAACCTAGACGGCATATTAAAAAGCAGAGACATTACTCTGCCAACAAAGGTCCATCTAGTCAAGGCTATGATTTTTCCAGTAATCATGTATGGATGTGAGAGTTGGACTGTGAAGAAAGTTGAGCACCGAAAGATTGATGCTTTTGAACTGTGGTGTTGGAGAAGACTCTTGAGAGTCCCTTGGACTGCAAGGAGATCCAACCAGTCCATCCTAAAGGAGATCAGTCCTGGATGTTCATTGGAAGGACTGATGCTGAAGTTGAAACTCCAGTACTTTGGCCACCTCATGTGAAGAGTTGACTCATTGGAAAAGACCCTGATGCTGGGAGGGATTGGGGGCAGGAGGAGAAGGGGATGACAGAGGATGAGACGGCTGGATGGCATCACCGACTCGATGGGCATGAGTTTGAGTCAACTCCGGGAGTTGGTGATGGACAGGGAGGCCTGGCGTGCTGCAATTCATGGGGTCGCAAAGAGTCAGACACGACTGAGCGACTGAACTGAACTGAACTCAAAGTAGGAAACCAGTACTCGTTTACTCTGATGAGAACTGGCTCTCATTCTCTGGCACTCTATCTGTCTCTGTCTCCCTGTCTCTCTCTGTTTCTCTCCCTCATCTCTACCTCTGTCTTTCTGTCTCTTTCTCTTTGATGTTAATGCATTGGAATTCATTTTTTAAACTTTCAATTCTCAAAATTAGAAAAGGAAGCCCCCCTTTTGAGAAACATATTATCTGACCATATTAATAAGCATAGAGGAATATCCAGACAGCCTGAACATCTTGGTTTCCATGCATCTTTCTCTGAAATTCAGTGGTGGGGGAGAGGGGGTGGGTGGGGGAAAGAAATCAAAAGATTCTATTTAAACCAATCCACCTGCAATGCAGGAGATCTGGGTTCCACCCCTGGATTGGGAATATCCCCTGGAGGAGGGCATGGCAACCCACTCCAGTGTTCTTGCATGAAGAATCTCCATGGACAGAAGAGCCTGGTGAGCTACAGTCCATGGTGTCTCAGAGTCAGACACGACTGAGCAAGTAAGCAGAGGATACAGTTGAGTAGTAAACACAGATTATCCAGTAGAGGGCGGTGCCGACTTATTCATGGATACCTTCAACAGAAGACACTAAATGTAATAATGAAAGCCTTTTTTTTTTTTTTTAAAGGAATTCCCTGATAGACTATAGGTAATTTTACCTTAGATGCTGAAAGGTTGTTGCTGAATCACACAAAGACACCAGGCAAAGACGCCAGGATTCTTGGCCTCCGGAGGAGAAGAATTCAATCTGGGGCCAGAGACAAGGCTTGATCTCTCAGAGTTTTTGTGTGATAAAGTCTTATTAAAGTATAAAGGAGATAGAGAAAGCTTCTGACATGGACATCAGAAGAGGGTAAAAAGAGTACCCCCCCCCCAAAAAAAAAGAAAGAGTACCCCCTTGCTAGTGTTAGCAATGGAGTTATATACTCTCCAATGAATTCAAAGGATGTCTGGAAGTTGTAAAGACCTCACCAGACCTACTCCCATAATTTACATTTTAATATAACAGGATTAGCCAGAAGGTTTAATCCAGAGACTGTCCTCAGGCAGGATACATTATTGTTATATAATCCTAAGGAATGTAGAGGAAAGAAAAACAAAGTTTGTCCTTCCTTCCTCCTTGAGTATTCCAGACCCCTCTCTCCTTGGGCACCCCTAGATTTCTTATCAACCTGCCTAGGAAATGACTCTCTCAATGCATTGAATTCAGCAAAAATGCTTCTGTTGGAAAGAAAAAGCGTGGTCATCAGCTTTACCCTCTGAATACCCTGGTTTCTGGGCTACCTCAGCCCAGGTTTGCTATGACCAGTGCGTTCTCTTGGCAAAACTCTGTTAGCCTTTGACCTACTTCGTTTTGTAGTCCAAGGCCAAATTTGCCTGTTACTCCAGGTATCTCTTGACCTCCTACTTTTGCATTCCAGTCCCCTCTAAAGAAAAGGATATCTTTTTTTGGTGTTAGTTCTAGAAGGTCTTGTAGGTCTTCATAGAACTGTTGAAATTCAGCTTCTGCAGCATTACTGGTTGGGGCATAGACTTGGATTACTGTGATATTGAATGGTTTGCTTTGGAAACGAACAGAGATCATTCTGTCGTTTTTGAGATTGCATCCAAGTACTGCATATCAGACTCTTTTGTTGACTATGATGGCTACTCCATTTCTTCTAAGGGATTTTTGCCCACAGTAGTAGATATAATGGTCATCTGAGTTAAATTCACCCATTCCAGTTCATTATAGTTCCCTGATTCCTAAAATGTCAATGTTCACTCTTGCCATCTCCTGTTTGACCACTTCCAATTTGCCTTGATTCATGGACCTAACATCCGGGTTCCTATGCAATACTGTTCTTCACAGCATTGGGCTTTACTACCATCACCAGTCACATCCACAACTGGGTATTGTTTTTGCTGTGGATCTGTCTCTTCACTCTTTCTGGAGTTATTTCTCCACTGATCTCCAGTAGCATATTGGGCACCTACCAACCTGGGCAGTTCATCTTTCAGTGTCTAATCTGTTTGCCTTTTCATGGGGTTCTCAAGGCAAGAATACTGAAGTGGTTTGCCATTCCCTTCTTCAGTGGACTGCATTTTGTCAGAACTCTCCACCATGACTCATCTGTCTCGGGTGGCCCTACATGGCATGGCTCATAGTTTCATTGAGTTAGGCAAGGCTGTCATCCATGTGATCAGTTTGATTAGTTTTCTATGACTGTGGTTTTCATTCTGTTGGCCCTCCGTGGAGAAGGATAAGAAGCTTATGGAAGCTTCCTGATGGGAGAGACTGCCTGAGGGGGAAACTGGGTCTTATTCTGATGGGCTGGGCCATGCTCAGCAAGTCTTTAATCCAATTTTCTGTTGATGGGTGGGGCTGTGTTCCTTCCCTGTTGTTTGACCAAATCAGGCCAAATTATGGTGGAGGTAATGAAGATAATGGCAACCTCCTTCAGAAGATCCCATGCACTACTGCACTGAGTGCCCCCGACCCTGCAGGAGGCCACCGCTGACCCACGCCTCTGCTGGAGACTCCTGGACACTCAGGGGCAAGTCTGGGTCAGTCTCTTGTGGGGTCACTGCTCCTTTCTCCTGGGTCCTGGTGTGCACAAGGTTTTGTTTGTGCCCTCCAAGAGTGGGTTTCCCCAGTCCTGTGTAAGTTCTGGCAGTTCTATTGTGGGGTTAATGGTAACCTCCTCCAAAAGGGCTTATGTCACATCCAGGTCTACTGCAGCCAGAGCCCCTGCTTCTGCTGCAGACCGCTGCTGACCTGCACCTCCACTGGAGATACTCAGATACAGTTCTGACTTAGTCTCTGTGGGGTCTCTGGGTCCTGGTGTGCACAAGGCTTCCTTGAGCCCTCCAAGTGCCTCTGGCGGGTACAGGTTTTGATTCTAAACGTGATTTCACCCCTCCTACCATCTTGCTGGGGCTTCTTCTTTGCCCTTGGATGTCGGGTATCTTTATTTGGTGGGATCCAACATTCTCCTGTTATGGTAGTTCAGCAGCGAGTTGTAATTTTGGAGTTCTCACAGGAGAAGATGAGCACACGTCCTTCTATACCACCATCCTCATCCAGCGTATATTTACATACATTTGTAAATGACTCTTTAAAAAATTCCAGCCACATTGTGTTTTAAGAATCATGCCTAATATATACGGACACAGGATGGCTTGTCAATACCCTAGCATGGAGGATCGCGCCTGCCTGTGAACACCCTCTTTCAACAACACAAGAGAAGACTCTACACACGGACATGACCAGGTGGTCAATACTGAAATCAGACTGATCATACTCTTTGCAGCCAAAGATGGAGAAGCTCTATACAGTCAGCAAAAACAAGACTGGGAGCTGAGTGTGGCTCGGTTCATGAACTCCTTATTGCCAAATTCAGACTTAAATTGAAGAAAGTAGGGAAAACCGCTAGACCATTCAGGTATGACCTAAATCAAATCCCTGATGATTACACAGTGGAAGTGACAAGTAGATTCAAGGGATTAGACCTGATAGACAGAGTGCTTAAAGAACTATGGACGAAGGTTCATGACACTGTACAGGAGGCAGTGATCAAGAACATCCCCAAGAAAAGGAAATGCAAAAGGGCAAAATGGTTGTCTGAGGAGGCCTTACAAATAGCTGTGAAAAGAAGAGAAGCTAAAGGCAAAGGAGAAAAGGAAAGATATATTCATCTGAATGCAGAGTTCCAAAGAATAGCAAGGAGAGATAAGAAAGCCTTTCTCAGTGATCAGTGCAAAGAAATAGAGGAAAACAACAGAATGGGAAAGACTAGAGATCTCTTCAAGAAAATTTAAGATACCAAGGGAACATTTCACACTAAGATGGGCACAATAAAGGACAGAAATGGTATGGACTTAACAGAAGCAGAAGATATTAAGAAAAGGTGGCAAGAATACACAGAAGAACTATACAAAAAGTATCTTCATGACCCAGACAACCATGATGGTGTGATCACTCACCTAGAGCCAGACATCCTGGAATGCAAAGTCAAGTGGGCCTTAGGAAGCATCACTACAAACAAAGCTAGTGGAGGTGATGGAATTCCAGTTTCCTGAATTTCAAATCCTGAAAGATGATGCTGTGAAAGTGCTGCCTTCAATATGACAGCAAATTTGGAAAATCAGCAGCAGCCATTGGATGGGAAAAGGTCAGTTTTCATTTCAATGCCTAAAAAAGGCAATACCAAAGAATGTTCAAACTACCACACAATTGCACTCATTTCACATGCTACCAAAGTAATGCTCAAAATTCTCCAAGCCAGGCTTCAACATTATGTGAACTGTGAACTTCTAGATGTTCAAGCTGGATTTAGAAAAGGCAGAGTAACCAGAGATCAAATTGCCAACATCCACTGGATCATCAAAAAAGCAAGAGAGTTCCAGAAAAACATCTACTTCTGCTTTATTGACTACACCAAAGCTTTCGACTGTGTGGATCACAACAAACTGTGGAAAATTCTGAAAGAGATGGGAATACCAGACTACCTGACCTGCCTCCTGAGAAATCTGTATGCAGGTCAAGAAGCAACAGTTAGAATTGGACATGGAACAACAGACTGGTTCCAAATAGGAAAAGGAGTACATCAAGGCTGTATATTGTCACCCTGCTTATTTAACTTATATGCAGAGTACATCATGCGAAATGCCAGGCTAGATGAAGCACAAGCTGGAATCAAGATTGCCGGGAGAAATATCAATAACCTTAGATATGCAGATGACACCACACTTATGGCAGAAAGCAAAGAACTAAAGAGCCTCTTGATGAAAGTGAAAGAGGAGAGTGAACCAGTTGGTTTAAAACTCAACATTCAGAAAACTAAGATCATGGCATTTGGTCCCATCACTTCATGGCAAATAGATGGGGAAACAATGGAAACAGTGAGAGACTTTATTTTTGGGGGCTCCAAAATCACTGCAGATGGTGATTGCAGCCATGAAATTAAAAGACGCTTGCTCCTTGGAAGAAAAGTTATGAGCAACCTAGTCAGCGTATTAAAAAGCAGAGACATTACTTTGCCAACAAAGGCCCATCTAGTCAAAGGTATGGCTTTTCCAGTAGTCATGTATGGATGTGAGAGTTGGACTATAAAGAAAGCTGAGCACCGAAGAACAGATGCTTTTGAACTGTGGTGTTGGAGAAGACTCTTGAGAGTCCCTTAGACTGCAAGGAGATCCAACCAGTCCATCCTAAAGGAAATCAGTCCTGAATAATCATTGGAAGGACTGATGCTGAAGCTGAAACTCCAATACTTTGGCCACCTGATGCGAAGAACTGACTCATTGAAAAAGACCCTGATGTTGGGACAGATTGAAGGCGGGAGGAGAAGGGGATGACAGAGGATGAGATGGTTGGCTGGCATCACTGACTCGATGGACATGAGTTTGAGTATGAACAGGGAAGCCTGGCATGCTGCAGTCCATGGGGTCACAAAGAGCTGGACACAGCTGAGTGACTGAATTGAACTGAACTCAGCCCAGGTACTAATGAAAAGGTACATTTTGACTGTTGAGCCTAGACTAATGTGGTGTAGACACCATGTTTCCCCATCCCTGACCCCACCCTAGTCCCAGCCCCCAATAGTGTCCCTTCATAGACTTTGGCTGGGGACCTGTTCTGGGCAAGATGTTTCAAGGAAGCAATGGTACCTGCTGTCTTTAACTGGTCCTCAGGCTAGATTCCAGTTTCTCTGGAGAGAAGGATTTGAGGCTGATAGGATCTGGCAGACTTAAAGGCTAGCTTTGTGAGACTGAGCACAGAGAACAGTACATAAGGCATGGGGGAGGGAGGAAATGTTTTCCTTCCTTCTTCAGGAAACCAGGGACAGTCTTGCAACCTACAGATAGAAACCTTGGAAACAGAAGCCTGGATACCAAACTTGATGTTCTTGTAATGATGAGTGGAAGCACTGAGGTTTCTACAATTCATCCCGCAAGCATCATTTAAGGACAAGTGGGAATAGAGGTAAAAGATTAGGGCAGATTAGTGGTGGTTGTGCTGACACTCTGCTTTGTGGGTCCATGTGAATCTCTTTCTTTGGGACACCCAACTTTAGGTGAGAGATACCTTCTTTTGGGAGATTAGTGTGTCATCATATTTTTAACAAGTTGAGATATAATTATATTAGTTTCAGATGTTGTTGTTCAGACGCTAAGTCGTGTGCAACTCTTTGTGACCCCATGGACTGCAGGATGCTGGGCTCCCCTGTCCTTCACTATCTCCTGGAGTTTGCTCAAATTCATGTCTATTGAGTCAGTGATGCTATCTAACCATCTCATACTCTGCCCCCCTCTTCTTTTGCTTTCAGTCTTTCCTGCATCACGGTCTTTTCCAATGAGTCGGCTGTTTGCATCAAGTGGCCAAAGTATTGGAGCTGGAGCTTCAGCTTCATCGTCAGTCCTTCCAATAAATATTCAGGGTTGGTTTCCTTTAGGATTGACTGGTTTGATCTCCTTGCTGTCCAATGGACTCTCAAGGTCTTCTCCAGGATTGCAACTCAAAAGCATCAATTCTTCAGCACTCAGCCTTATTTATGGTCCACTTCTATAAGTTAATATTTGTATATATTGCAAAATGATCACCACAATAAATCTACATCCATCCATCACCACACAATTACAATTTTTCTTCTTATGACAAGAGCTTTAAAGATCAATGGTCTTAGCAACTTATAAATATACAAATATAGCAGTATTACTAACTATAGTCTCCATACAGTACACTCCATCTTCATGACTTATTTATTTTATAAGTGGAAGTTTCTATTTTTGACTATTTACTGCCTGCTTCTGGTGACTACCAATCAGCTCTCTGTATCTGAGTTTGCTTTTTGTTTTCTTTTCATTTTAGATTCCATGTATAAGTGAGATCATAGAGTATTTGTCTTTCTTTATCTGATTGGTTTTACTTATCATAACACCCTTAATTTCTATCCGTATTATTGCAAATGGCAGGATTTCCTTCTTTTGTATGGTTGAATAATGTTCAATTGCATTCCATCTTTTATATATATATATATATATACACACACACACACACACACACATATATATACTGCTGCTGCTAAGTCACTTCAGTCGTTTCTGACTCTGTGCGACCCCATAGACAGCAGCCCACCAGTCTCTGCTGTCCCTGGGATTTCCCAGGCAAGAACACTGGAGTGGGTTGCCATTTCCTTCTCCAATGCATGAAAGTGAAAAGTGAAAGTGAAGTCGCTCAGTCGTGTCTGACTCTTCGCAACCCCATGGACTGCAGCCTACCAGGCTCCTCTGTCCATGGGATTCTCCAGGCAAGAGTACTGGAGTGGGCTGCCATTGCCTTCTCTGATATATATATATATATATATATATATATTCAACTACAAATTTCACTTGCCAAGAGCATTGCCAGCTAAACAACAACAAGGGCATTTGCCATCTGCCTTCTCAGAGATTTAATCCTGTGTTGCTGCAGCCGCTGACCTTCAGCCACTGAGGGGAATTTGGGGTGGAGAGTGAGGCAGTCTGTGCTCCAGGGAAACTGGTGGAACAGGACTGCTGCTGTATATAACAGTTTGCATCTGCTAATCCCAAACTCCCACACTTTCCCTGCCCTGTCCTTGGCAACCACAAACCTGCTCTCTGTGTCTGTGAATCTGTTTCTGTTTCATAGATATGTTCATTTGTTTTGTAGTTTAGAGTCCACATGTAAGTGATATCATATGGTATTTGTCTTTCTCTTTCTGATTTACTTCACTGAGTTTGATTATCTCTAGGTCCATTCATGTTGTTGCTTCCATTCTTTTTAATGGCTGAGTAATGTTTCATTGAATAAAGATGTGGCATATATATATATATACACCATATTCTTTATTCATTCATCTGTAGATGGACATTCAGGTTGTTTTCTTGTCTTGGCTATTGCAAGTAGTGCAGCAGTGAACATAGGGGTGCATGTACCTTTTTAATTATAGTTTTGTCTGGGTATATGTCCAGGAGTGGATATGCTGGATCTTATGGCAACTTTATTTTTAGTTTCTTTTTAGGAACATCCAAACTGTTCTCCACAGTGGCTGTATCAATTTACATTCCCGTGAACTGTGTATGAAGGTTCCCTTTTCTCTGAATCTTCTCCAGAATTTATTGTTTATGAATTGTTTGATGATAGCTATTCTGACTGGTGGGAGGTGATATTATAGTTTTGATTTGCATTCCTCTAATAATTAGTGATGTTGAACATTTTTTCCTGTGACTCTTGGCCATCTGCATGTTTTCTTTAGAGAAATGTCCATTTAGGTCTTCTGTCCATTTTTTGGATTGGGTTGCTTGTTTTGATGATATTAAGCCACAAGACCTTTTTGTAAATTTTGGAGACTAACTAATCTTTTGTCAGTCACATTGTTTGCAAATATTTTCTCCCATTCTATGGACTGTCTTTTTGTTGTGTTTATGGTTTTCTTGGCTGTGCAAAAGTTTTTGAGTTTAATTAGGTCCCGTTTGTTTACCTTTGCTTTTATTTGCATTACTCTGGGAGACAGATTGAAAAAGATCCACTTTCTTTTGATCTCTAGTTCCGTGGAATACCCTTTTCCATCCCCCCACTTTCAGTTTGTATGTGTCCCTAGGTTTGAAGTGGGTCTTCTGTAGACAGTATATATACAGGTCTTGCTTTTGGATCCATTCAGATAGTCTATGTTGTTTGGTTGGAGAATTTAATCCATTTACACTTAAGGTAACTATCATTATGCATGGTCCTATTGTCATTTTCTTAATTGTTTTGGGTTTATTTTGTACATTTTTGATATACAAATTCTTAACTGGTTTGGATTTGTTTTGTATATTTTAACCTCTTATCAGAGATGGGGTTTGTAAATATTTTCTCCCATTGCATAGGTTGACTTTTTATTTTTTCAATGGTTTCCTTTGCCATATAGCCTTTTGGTTTGATGCCATCTCATTTGTCTATATTTGCTTTTGTTTCCTGGACTTTTGGTGTCATATCTAAAAAAAAATTGTCAAATCCATCCTTTTACTTTTAATCTACTGTATCTTTAAATCTAGTGAGTTTCTTATAGATAACATTTAACTGATTCTTGTGTTTTGATCTCCTCTGACAATCTGTGACTTTTAAAAAATTTATTTTTAATTGGAGGATAATTGCTTTATAATATTGTGTTGGTTTCTGCCATGCATCAACATGAATCAGCCATAGGCATACATATGTCCCTCCCTGTAAGCCTCCCTCCCATCTTCCACACCATCCTACCCCTCTAAGTAGTCACAGGGCACCCGATTTGAGCTCCCTGCATCATACAGCAAATTCCCCCTAGCTATCTATTTTACACATGGAAGTGTATACCAGAAGCAGATATAGATGCCACAAAGAAAGAGAATTACAGAGCAGTATCATTAACAAACATAGATGCAAATATCCTCAATCTGTGACTTTTAATTTTTGTTTTTAGATCACTGAAAGTGCTTACTGATATAATTGGATTAATATCCACCATATCTGTTCCTGTTTATTGTCTTACTTATTGTTAGTAACAAAAACTTGTACTTTCCCCCTAAATTTGTCTTCAACACCATTTCTGCCTTTTTTAATTAAGCATTTTATATGAGTCTTTTTTCCCTCTGTGACAGTTAATTTTATGTATCAACTTTACTGGGCTAAAGGGCATGTCCACATAGCTCATAAAACATTATTTCTAGGTGTGTCTGTAAGGGTGTTTCTGAAAGAGATTGCATTTGAATAAGTAGACTTAGTAAGGATCACTCTCTCCAATATGAGTAGGCATCATCCAATCCATTGAAGGCCTAAACAGAACAAAAAAGTAGAGGAAGGGTGACTTTGCTCTCTGCTTGAGCTGAGACATCCATCTTCTCCTATTCCCAGATATCAGTGCTCTTGGGCATTTGGACTTGGATGCGGACTTACATCATCTGCTCCTCTGGTTTTCAGGCCTCTGGTGAAGACTGAATTATACCACTGGCTTTCATGGTTCTCCAGTTTGCAGCTGGCAGATCATGGGAATTCTTGGTTTCCATTTGCATGAGCCAATTCTCATAATAAATTTCCTGTTACACACACACATCTCGTTGGCTCTGTTTCTCTGGAGAACTGCCTAATTCCCTCTCCTTTATTAGCTTGTCAATTATATGACTTAAAAAAAAAATAGTTGCCCTAGAATTTGCAATACACATTTATAATCAATCCAAGTCTACTTTCAAATAACACTGTACTGTAGGGCAAACACCTTATAACTACAAAATATTCCTACTTTGCTTTAAAATGATTATAGATTCATAGGAAGTTGAAAAAAATGAAACAGACAGGTTCTGTATATAACCCTTCATCAACCCGTTTTTCCCTACTGGTAACATTTTACGTAATTTCAGAATAATAACTGAGCCAGCAAACTGATATTTGTACAATCCAGGGACCTTATTCAGATTTCACCAGCTTAACATGTATGCAAGTGTGTATGTGTGTTCAGGCATGCATATGTAGTTCTATACAATTTTACTACATGTGTATATTTGAGTAACCAGCACCACTGACTAAATCATTTACTGAGATATGTAAAAAGAAGTTTGAAATGAGGCATTCAATGAGAGAGAGAGAGTGAAAGAGAAAGAGAAACAGAGAGAGAGGGAACCAACCATATGGTGAACTTTTCATGTTTCAGAGACTCAAGATAATGTTGAAATCAGCTAACCTAAAGAAACAGTTAGTGCACTGATATGCAGAACAACACATGGCCAGCAAGGCAGTGAGAAGTTCTTATTGAGGAATCCCATGAGATTATTAAAGAGAAGGAGGCAACTTATATAAGAGATGCAAGACTCTTCAGGTAAGATGTTGTCTGCCTGTAGAATATAAGGATCCTGAACAGTACCCAATGCTTGTACATGCAATCTTTAATCCAATTTTCTGTTGATGGGAGGGGCTGTTTTCCCTCCCTGTTATTTGACCTGAGGCCAAACTATGGTGGAGATAATGAAGATAATGGCAACTTCCTTCAAAAGGTCCCATGCACACACTGCTGCACTCAGTGCCCCCAATCCTGCAGCAGGCAACCACCAACCCACACCTCCACCAGAGACTCCTGGACACTCACAGGGAAGTCTGGGTCAGTCTCTTGTGGGGTCACTGCTCCTTTCTCCTGGATCCTGGTGTGCACAAGGTTTTATTTGTGCCCTCCAAGAGTCTGTTTCCCCAGGTCTGTGTAAGCTTTGGCAGCTCTATTGTGATATTAATGGCAACCTCCTCCAAAAGGGCTTATGCCATACCCAGGTTTACTGCACCCAGAGCCCCTGCCCCTGCAGCAGTCCACTGCTGACCCATACCTCCACAGGAGACACTCAAACATAATTTTGTCTAAGTCACTGTGGGGTCTCTGGGTCCTGGTGTGCACAGGTTTGTTTGAACCCTCTGAGTGTCTCTGGCAGGTATGGGATTTGAATCTAAAACCAATTTTGTCCCTCCTACCATCTTTCTGGGGCTTCTTCTTTGCCCTTGGACATGGGGTATCTTCAAGAAAATTAGAGAAACCAGGGGAACATTTCATGCAAAGATGGGCACAATAAAGGACAGAAATGGTATGGACCTAACAGAAGCAGAAGACATTAAGAAGAGGTGGTAAGAATACACAGAACTGTACAAAAAGGATCTTCATGACCCAGATAATCATAACGGTATGATCACTCACCTAGAGCCCGTCATCCTGGAATGCAAAGTCAAGTGGGCCTTAGGAAGCATCACTATGAACAAAGCTAGTGGAGGTGATGGAATTCAAGTTGAGCTACATCAAATCCTGAAAGATGATGCTGTGAAAGTGCTGCCCTCAATATGACAGCAAATTTGGAAAAATCAGCAGCAGCCATAGGACTGGAAAAGGTCAGTTTTCATTCCAATCCCTAAGAAAGGTAATACCAAAGAATGCTCAAACTACCACACAATTGCACTCATCTCACATGCTACCAAAGTAATGCTCAAAATTCTCCAAACCAGGCTTCAACATTATGTGAACTGTGAACTTCTAGATGTTCAAGCTGGATTTAGAAAAGGCAGAGTAACCAGAGATCAAATTGCCAACATCCACTGGATCATCAAAAAAGCAAGAGAGTTCCAGAAAAACATCTACTTCTGCTTTATTGACTACACCAAAGCTTTCGACTGTGTGGATCACAACAAACTGTGGAAAATTCTGAAAGAGATGGGAATACCAGACCACCTGACCTGCCTCCTGAGAAATCTGTATGCAGGTCAAGAAGCAACAGTTAGAACTGGACATGGAACAACAGACTGGTTCCAAATAGGAAAAGGAGTACATCAAGGCTGTATATTGTCACCCTGCTTATTTAACTTATATGCAGAGTACATCATGTGAAATGCCAGGGATGAAACACAAGCTGGAATCAAGATTGCCAGGAGAAATATCAATAACCTTAGATATGCAGATGATACCACACTATGGCAGAAAGCGAAGAAGAACTAAAGAGCCTCTTGATGAAAGTGAAAGAGGAGAGTGAACCAGTTGGTTTAAAACTCAACATTCAGAAAACTAAGATCATGGCATTTGGTCCCATCACTTCATGGCAAATAGATGGGGAAACAATGGAAACAGTGAGAGACTTTATTTTGGGGGCTCCAAAATCACTGCAGATGGTGATTGCAGCCATGAAATTAAAAAAGACGCTTGCTCCTTGAAGAAAAGTTATGAGCAACATAGACAGCATGTTAAAAAGCAGAGACATTACTTTGCCAACAAAGGTCTGTCTAGTCAAAGCTATGGTTTTCCCAGTAGTCATGTATGGATGTGAGAGTCCGACTATAAAGAAATCTGAGTGCCAAAGAATTGATGCTTTTGAACTGTGGTGTTGGAGAAGACTCTTGAGAGTCCCTTAGACTGCAAGGAGATCCAACCAGTCCATCCTAAAGGAAATCAGTCCTGAATAATCATTGGAAGGACTGATGCTGAAGCTGAAACTCCAATACTTTGGCCACCTGATGGGAAGAACTGTCTCATTGGAAAAGACTCTGATGCTGGAAAAGATTGAAGGCGGGAGGAGAAGGGGATGACAGAGGATGAGATGGTTGGCTGGCATCACTGACTCAATGGACATGAGTTTGAGTAAGCTCTGGAAGTTGGTGATGGGCAGGGAAGCCTGGTGTGCTGCAGTTCATGGGGTGATAAAGAGTCAGACATGAATGAGCGATTGAACTGAACTGAACTGTACATGCAATATGTCCCCACAGATGAGGAGAGTGTGGAGGAATCCTTCCCTTAAGCAGGGAATAGACCATGAAACCTCTCTCCACCACAGTCAGATTGTAGTATTTCTGGACAGGCACTGTGGGCATTTGGGTCCAGACAATTCTTTAGTAGGTTTGCCTTTACATGCTGCCACCTGACCTGTGGCCACCAGGCAATATGAAAGCAAAGCATATCAAGCAAATTTCCCAAAGTATCCAGAGGATTGTAATCATGTCGTTAATCAAAAGCCACAAATCCCTTCTTGTTCTTGAGGAAGAATATTCTCTCCCTAGACTTCCTCAGTCTCTGTTTTCACTCATACTGTCTACTTTTCTTTTCTGTTCCCCCAGAGACTGCCAATCTTGGATGAACTGGATTTTCTAAGTTATTGTTAACATATGCTTTTATTATGAAAGGAGACAATTTTCTTATATGCCACTGCTTCCTTCTTGGCTGATCTATGTTGATTGGTCCTGACCACATACCATCAAAAGTGAATAGTAAAAGGAGGGAAGGTTGTGTATCATTCTACCACAGCTGGAGTAAAAACTAAGGTTACAGATTATACAAAAGGCCTGGTTTCAACCTTTATTCAAAGCATTTTAATGACACTCAGGGACCTGAGCTGAGAATTTCATGGAGATTTAACTTTCAAAGAAAGGAAATTTTAATTCAATTTGGGTTTATCATCTGTTATATTTACACTAAGGTAAATATCATAGATCCTTCAAAAGAAACATTGGCTTTGTTACTTTATCTCAAGGAACTTAAAGTTTTGTTGAGGCAATAGTATATTAACCCTCTAAATAACTTGAGCTATCAGACATAGTCCCCATCAGAAGTAATTGTAAAAAGAACTAAGACTAGGGAGGAGGTGATGTGGCTCCAGATAACCAGAAAAAACTTTCAAGAGGAAGACTGAAGTGGGAGGGGTTGGTGCAGGAGGTTTGCGATGGGACTGGAAAGTGAGAAGAAAGAGCTGTTTAAGGAAATTTAATTATTACAAGCAACATTCTTAAAAATATTTCAAGAGAAAGGAAAAGGAAGTTTTGTAATTGGAAAATGAAACCTTGAGGAGTGAAGCCACAATCTCATTTTTGTGGTTCTTTTAAAGTTATATTTGGCTCCTACCAAAGAACAGCCTTTGATGTCAGAGAATGCAATGCATTGCAGAAGTTAGAGAGAATGGAAGTTCTATTGTATCCACGCCTAGAATATTCTCCATTTGACTATTATCATCACCTATAACCTTGTTTCTGTGCACTAGAACTGGGTCTTCATGAGGCTTGTCAATTGAAAACTCTTTTGCTTTTAAATGCATAAGAATAAGAAATTTGCTGCTGTTGCTTGTCTAACACTTGTAGGTATCTGGGTGTGTGCATGCTCGCATGCTGAGTCCTGTCCAACTCTTTGGAACCCCACGGACTGAAGCCCACCAGGCTCCTCAGTCCATGGGATTTCCCAGGCAAGAATACTGGAGTGGGTTGCCACTTCCTCCTCCAGGGGATTTTCCCAACCCAGGGATCAAACCCAAGTCTCTTGCATCTCCTGCATTGACAGATAGATTCTTTACCACTTGAGCCACCTGGGAAGCCCTATGTAGGTGTTTAGGAAGAAACAATTAAATGCTTTGAAGCATACTCCTAGTACAAATTAATCAAGAACAGTGTTTTAATGCTTTGTGAATTAGACAGTGGTATTTTGATTATTTTCTGTTCTCACCACACTGTGTACTCTAGGACGTGAATCATGGCTGAAGTAGGGGATGATTTAGTACCAAATAGGATTTATTTGCTGAAACACATACTTTGGCTGAGAGCAAGTTAGTGTTTGCAGAATCATGTTGTAAAGTGCTGAAATATAGTATATGGCTTCACTCTTTTTTTCTTTAATCGTGAAAGGCCCCTGACCTACTTGAGGGACCATTGTCTTGGCTTGTGCTTCACACTCAGCAGCACTGTCCTGGCCTCCTAAGCCTATACTGAGACTTGAGAAAAGGAGCAGCCACTGCTCTTCCCAAAGGGGGATGGAAAGGGGTCTGAAGTGACAGTATTACTATCTTTGTCTCTTGACAATTGTTTAAGGTGCTCTGTTCATAGAGGAAATAATGCAGTTTAGGTTCCAGTTCAGTTGCTCAGTCGTGTCTGACTCTTTGTGACCCCATGCACTGCAACACACCAGGCTTCCCTGTCCATCACCAACTCCCAGAGCTTGCTCAAATTCAAGTCCATTGAGTTGGTGATGCCATCCAACCATCTCATCCTCTGTCATCCCCTTCTCTTCCCACCTTCAATCTTTCCCAGCAGCAGGGTTTTTCCAATGAGACAGTTCTTCACATCAGGTGGTCAAAGTATTGGAGTTTCAGCTTCAGCATCAGTCCTTCCAATGAACACCCAGGACTGATCTCCTTTAGCATGGACTGGTTGGATCTCCTTGCAGTCCAAGGGACTCTTAAGAGTCTTCTCCAACACCACAGTTCAAAAGCATCAATTCTTCACTGCTTAGCTTTCTTTATAATCCAACTCTCACATCCGTACACAAATATTGGAAAAACCATAGATTTGACTAGACGGACCTTTGTCAGCAAAGTAATATCTCTGCTTTTTAATATGCTTCTAGTTTGGTCATAGCTTTTCTTCCAAGGAGTAAGCATCTTTTAATTTCATGGCTGCAGTCACCATATGCAGTGATTTTGGAGCCCAGAAAAACAAAGTCAGTCACTGTTTCCCCATCTATTTGCCATGAAGTGATGGGACCAGATGCCATGATCTTAGTTTCTGAATGTTGAGTTTTAAGCCAACTTTTTCACTCTCCTCTTTTACTTTCATCAAGAGGGTCTTTATTTCTTCACTTTCTGCCAGAAGGGTGGTGTCATCTGTGTATCTGAGGTTATTGATATTTCTCCCGGCAATCTTGATTCCAGCTTGTGTTTCATCAGCATATATTTTAAAAAGATTTTTTAAAAACACTATTGGAATGTTATACTTCAATGGTTGAAATTTGGTCAGCTCATGGATGGGCTGCTTCAGGAGAGGCCAGATTTCCACAGCTCTGACTCTATCCCCCACTGGCCTCAGAAGAATGCCTTCATTTGTTCATCTGTCTTTCATTTGCTTTGAATGCTTTGGCTCCAAGTTTTAAGGTAAATGCTGTGCAATGGGAAGAGGCAACTGGAATGGATATTATTTATAAGAAGAACTTGCTGAGTATCTGTACTTAGGCAGAAGATTCTAAAAGTGGATTTTTCTCACTGGAGAATAGAACAGATGAAGACATTTTATACTGCAAAGATGTTAGTTATAATAGTTATTTTTTTCTGATGATGGTTAACTGAATCTTTATACATATACTTGAATTCAAAAAATACTTCTGTTTAGGTAAAATAAAATTTCTGATATGGAAATTTTTACATTAATTTGTTGTTTTCATTTTCCAATGCAAGAACTGCTGGTGAGATGACATGACTATGTGGTTTTATTATACCTGTGTGTTAGTTAGGGTTCTCCATAGAAACAGAACCAATAGGAGATACACACACACACATTGGTTTGGCCAAAAATTTTGTTTGCTTTTTTTTTGGTAAATGGTTATGGAAAAACCCAAATGAACTTTTTGGCCAACCTAGTACATATACATATACCTATGCATATGCAGAGAGACAGACAGAGAGAGATTTATTTTAAGGAAATAACTTACAATTTGGGGGACTAGCAAGTATGGAATTTGCAGGGCAGACTGGCAGGCTGGAGACTCAGGGAAGAGTTGACATTGCAACCCAAGTTCAAAGGCAGTCTGGAGTTAGAACTCTCTCTTCTCCAGACCTCTGTCTTTTTTCACTTAAGGTTTTTAACTTATTGGATGAGACCCAGCCATGTTATGGAGGCTAGTCTGCTTTATATAAAATGTACCAACAAAAAAATCCCTTCATAGCAACATCTAGCTGAATGCTTAACCAGAAACTGGGCACCATGGCCTAGCCAAGCCAACACATAAAGTTAACCATTATATCTTGTCAGATAATAAATGTACATAAGTTTACAAGTACATACCCTGGAATGAACAAGATATTCACATTAGACCAAATCATCAAATTAAAAACAAAGACATAGGGATAGATTGGGAGTTTGGGATTAACATGCACACACTGTTATATTTAAAAAATGCTCTTCCCTGAAAAAGACAAAGACACATTTTTTGAGACTTAGATGTTCAGAGCTCATGTAGACTTCTTATTCTCCAGGAATGGGCAGAGATTATGTTCTTTGGGCCAGTTTTTCCAATCCTGGGCCTGCTGTCCCAGCTCCCAATCCAATTGCCATTTGCAGATCTATCCCCTTTCACAACCACCCCCACAGCTGGAGTTTGGGATGGAGAATAGAGTGTACCCATCCATGGGATGATCTAGCTGGGGACACTAAGTCTAACTCAAGCCTTTCATTTTACAGAAGGGGAAAAGTCACAGAGGAAACTTGAATAGAATTTGTTCACAGTAGTGAGACTCAGTGTAGTACTGAAACAGAACAGGACTCTGTGGGGCCCTCCTAGGTACAATAAAGCCTCCATGTTCCCTGTTTCTTACTTGTGCAAAAGCTGTAGTCTCCCCAGCCTCATTGAGTCACAAAAAAGCAGGCTCAAGCAGTTTGTGGTTAGGGCGATAGTGTCACAGAATCTTTAGTTCCTCTTTGAAGGACATAGATAATAGTGCCTGATGTCCATTCCTGAGTTGTTTTTTGCAGGATACTAAAACCACCACCACATAGAAAAAGCTAACTGCATAATGACTGGACTATAGCTGTGACATAAGCTTATCCATTTTGCACAATTCCAAGAACTGACTTCAAGGAAAAGGGGACAAACCAACTCTGGAACTGAAGATTAACTGCACTTACAACAATCAAAATGACACTGACCAGACTATCACATGACCAGTTTCAAGAGAATTGTTGGAGTTGACAGCTGTTCCGCACACTGCTGAAACTTCCCCCTTTTCCCTTTAAAACTCTTTCCCTTTAACTGACAACTGGGAGATGGTTTGGGGGTGCTAGTCTACCATATCCCCAGGTTGCTGGCTTCCTGAATAAAGCACCTATTTCCACCAACATTGAGCAAGAGCAGTTGAACCTGAGTTTGGTTCCAGCTCCACCTGGCAATAGTATTTTTAAGCACCTTATTTGAAAAGTCATTTACATTTATCATAAGGAAAAGAACACCTACATTGCAAAGGTGACAAGGCAATAAGGGTAACCCTTGAGCAACATTATTCTAAGTTGTGATTGGGATAAACTATCAGTTAGGGTCAAGGTTTAGCTAAGTAGGGCAGAGCTTCCTCCAGGAACACAGAACAATATCACAATTTCTGATTCACACAGTGTAAACATTTTTATGGCTTTCAGGTGTAAGGGTGTAACTCTATAGGTGCAGGATATAGAGTTTATAAACAAAGCCCCTGCCTTTCATTTGGAGTTTAAGAAATTGATAGCTTACACTGAATGATTCGTAATCTCTAAAGAAGAAGATTTAGCTTCAGGATCAGGGACCAGGCTCAGGTCTCTTGTGTAGCAGAAGTTTTATTACAGTGAAAACGGACAGAAAAAGCTTCTGACATAGACATCAGAAGGGGGATTGAGAGGGCCCAACTTGCTAGTCTTAGTTTTTCAATTGGTTATTACAGTTAATCAAAAGAATGTCTCAAGGTTGTAAAGGTCTTACCAGAACCACTCCCACAATTTACACTTTAAGATAATAGGATTAGAACTAACAATAGAAAGATCTTACTACACCCTCTCCCATAATATACATTTTAAGATAATAGATTAGTCAGAAGGTTCTTAAGAAGGAGAAACAAGTTCTCAAGCAGGATACTTTGTTATTGTATAAACCTTAGTACAGAGTTTACAGTGGAGAAGGGAATGGCAAACCACTTCAGTATTCTTGCCGTAAGAACCCCATGAATAGTATGAAAAGGCAAAAAGATATGACACTGAAAGATGAACTCCCCAGGTCATTAGGTGCCCAATATGCTACTGGAGAAGAGCAGAGAAATAGCTCAGGAAAGAATGAAGAGGCTGAGCCAAAGTGAAAACAATAGCTCAGGAAAGAATGAAGAGGCTAAGCCAAAGTGAAAACAACATCCAGTTGTGGATGTGCCTGGTGATGGAAGCAAAGTAAGATGCTGTAAAGAACAGTGTTGCATAGGAACCTGGAATGTTAGGTCCATAAATCAAGGTAAATTGGAAGTGGTCAATCAGGAGATCCATTGGATCATCCATTGGATCACAGAAAAAGCAAAAGAGTTCCAGAAAAATGTTTAGTTCTGCTTTATTGACTATGCTAAAGGCTTTGATTGTGTGGATCACAACAAACTGTGGGATGGGAATACCAGACCACCTGACCTGCCTCCTGAGAAATCTGTATGCAGGTCAAGAAGCAACAGTTAGAACTGGACATGGAACAACAGACTGGTTCCAAATCAGGAAAGGAGTACATCAAGGCTGTATATTGTCACCCTGCTTATTTAACTTATATGCAGAGTATATCATGCGAAATGCCAGGCTGGATGAAACACAAGCTGGAATCAAGATTGCCAGGAGAAATATCAATAACCTTAGATATGCAGATGACACCACACTTATGGCAGAAAACAAAGAAGAATTAAAAAGCCTCCTGATGAAAGTAAAAGAGGAGAGTGAAAAAGTTGGCTTAAGCTCAACATTCAGAAAACTAAGATCATAGCATCTGGTCCCATCAGTTCATGACAAATAGATAGGGAAACAATGGAAACAATGAGACTTTATTTTTGGGGGCTCCAAAATCACTGCAGATGGTGATTGCAGCCATGAAATTAAAAGATGCTTGCTCCTTGGAAGAAAAGCTATGACCAACCTAGACAGCGTATTAAAAAGCAGAGACATTACTTTGCTGACAAATGTCAGTCTAGTTAAAGCTATGGTTTTTCCAGTAGTCATGTATGGATGTGAGAGCTGGACCATAAAGAAAGCTGAGAGCCAAAGAATTGATGCTTTTGAACTGTGGTGTTGGAGAAGACTCTTGACAGTCCCTTGGACCGCAAGGAGATCCAACTAGTCCATCCTATAGGAAATCAGTCCTGAATATTCATTGGAAGGACTGATGCTGAAGCTGAAACTCCAATACTTTGGCCTCTTATTGCAAAGATCTGACTCATTGGAAAAGACCCTGATTCTGAGGAGGATTGAAGGCAGGAGAAGAAGGGGATGACAGAGGATGAGATGGTTGGATGGCATCACCAACTTGATGGACATGAGCTTGAGCAGGCTCTGGGAGTTGGTGATGGACAGGGAAGCCTGGCGTGCTGCAGTGCATGGGGTCGCAAAGAGTCAGACAACTGAGCAACTGAACTGAATTGAACAGAGTTTAAAATGAGTTGTTTTGTTGTGTAATCATTAGCTCTGGGCTTAAAGGAAAAAAAAATGTTTTATGTGACTAAAAGAAAGCAATGTAGAAAAAATATTTGTCCTTTTCTCCTCGTCAAGAGCCCCAAACCCCTTTCTCCTCCTTGGAGCCCTGGACTTCTTATCAACCTACCTAAGAATTGACTGTCTCAAAATGATATTTATAATAGAAGTAATAAATAGGAAACAGTGGAAACAGTGGCTGACTTTATTTTTCTGGGCTCTAAAATCACTTCAGATGGTGATTGCAGCCATGAAATTAAAAGACGCTTACTCCTTGGAAGGTAAGTTATAACCAACCTAGACAGCATATTAAAAAGCAGAGACATTACTTTGTCAACAAAGGTGTGTCTAGTCAAGGCTATGGTTTTTCCAGTAGTCATGTATAGATGTGAGTTGGACTATAAAGAAAGCTGAGTGCCGAAGAATTGATGCTTTTGAACTGTGGTGTTGGAGAAGACTCTTGAGAGTCTCTTGGACTGCAAAGAGATCCAACCAGTCCATCCTATAGGAAATCAGTCCTGGGTGTTCATTGGAAGGACTGATGTTGAAGCTGAAACTCCAGTACTTCGGCCACCTGATGCAAAGAGCTGACGTCCTGGAAGAGACCCTGATGCTGGGAAAGATTGAGGGCAGGAGGAGAAGGGGATGGCAGAGGATAAGATGGTTGGATGGCATCACCATCTCAATGGACATGGGTTTGTGCAGGGAGCGGCCTGAACCAAAAGGCTGGCTCTGGGAGCTGCCTTGATCCTCAAGGGTCTGTTCGCAGACATAGCTCTCTGTCCCGCCACCCCTCTCTGGAATTTATTATCCAAGTTAAATCTTAACAGAACATTAGCAAGCCTTGAATGCACACATGACGCAGATGGATAAGCCTTTCACGACCACCCTTGAGATAAATGGGATGCCCTTCTTATCCCTTGACGTTATCAGAGAGTTCTGGTGATTGTTATCTCAAAGTGATGTTTATGGAAAAATATTTTCTCTTCTTAAGATTCTCTTCTTGGTTTAGTAAAAATGTAACCCTGAGAAATAAAGAATCATCGCTGACTGCAGCTATCCTCTCGACCCCATCTGTTCTGTGTCTTTATTTCTTAGCCTAAAGGAACGCGTCGTGTTGCTCGCTGAAATCTGGCTGGCCCGGCAAGTGGCGCCCAGCGTGGGGCTCGACGAAAGTTCCTTGCAGCCGCTGCCTGTTGAAACTACTAAGGTAAGTAAGAGTGTATATACTTGTATATTGAGGGGCAGGAAGGAATATTGTCGAGAGTATAAACCATGGGACAAGATCATAGCCGTCAGTTGTGCATATGTTACAGATAATGTTAAAGGATCAGGGAATACAAGTTACTAAATCAAAATTGCAGACTTTTCTCAGTTTTGTTGGGGAAGTATGTCCCTGGTTTCTGGAGGAAGGGACTGTGAGTTTAGAGATATGGAAAAAGATAGGGAAACAGATTCAAACATATTATACTCTCCACGGACCTAATAAGGTTCCTGTGGAAACATTTTCATTATGGACTTTAATAGGAGACTGCCTTGATTTTGAACATGAGGGAGGGAGTAAATTAAAACACATGCTCTCACCCGAAGATCCAATTTATGCTACTCCCAGAGTTTATGCTACTCCTGAAGGGAAAGGACCCACACCTTTGAATTAGAATCTGCCAAACCTTTGAAGGAAAATGAGGGAATGTTGACTCCAAAGGATGTGGAAAGTTTGGAGGAACAGGCAGCTGCTTATCATAAGGAAGATCATTGGGAATTACTTGTAACTGATGATTTGAATGTACAGGCAGCAGCTGCCCCTCCGACAAAGAGTCTGGAGGCACTCATACAGAAATGATTAATAACAATAAAGGAAGAAATAAAAAGAGAAGGTAGGGATGAAGGCATTGGTGCAATCCCTACGGCGCCTCCTGCCTATGCACCCTCAATTATTGCTGGATTAGATCCTCCGCCTATTTCCAGGCCTGAAAATTCGTTAGCTATAACTCATGAATACACAACTTGTCCCCCTTACAAAAGGCTATGCAACAGGCCCAAAGAGCTGGAGAAACTGTTCAGGGATTCTCCGCTGCTTTCCCGGTATTCGAGCATGAAAACCAACAGTATTATGAGGCCCTACCTTTCAAACAACTAAAGGAATTAAAAATTGCCTGTGCTCAATATGGACCTACGGCTCCTTTTACCCAGGCCATGATAGAGAATCTAGGAGGCCAGAATTTGCCACCAAATGACTGGAAACAAATAGCGAGAGCTTGCTTATCGGGCGGGGACTATTTATTATGGAAATCAGAATTTACAGAACAATGTGGCCATATAGCTGAATTGAAATCAGTGACAAGGAATTAATACTACATACAAGATGTTGATAGGGGAAGGAGCTTATCAGAATACGAATGCTCAATTAAATTACCTGCCTGGGGCATATGCTCAAATTTCTAATGCTGCTCAGAAAGCTTGGAAAAAGCTCCCTTGCTCTAGTAATAAGACTGAGGATCTTTCAAAAATTCATCAGGGGCCTGATGAACCATATCAAGATTTTGTGGCTCGTCTTCTTGAAGCAGTAGGTAAGATTATGGCTGATGAGCAGGCTGGAATGGTGCTTACTAAACAGTTAGCCTATGAAAATGCAAATTCTGCCTGTCAGGCTGCGCTTAGACTGTACAGAAAAAAGGGGGGTCTATCAGATTACATTCGTATATGCGCTGATATCGGACCTTCCTATATGCAGGGTATTACCCTGGCTGTAGCTTTACAAGGTAAAAGTATAAAAGAAGTATTATATCAACAGCAAATGAAAAATAAACGAGGATTACCTAGTAGAGGAAATGTTGGCTGTTTTGTTTGTGGCCAGCCCGGACATCGTGCAGCCTTTTGCCCCCAATGAGCCAATTCGGGGAATATTAAAACTCCTAATTTATGCCCTAGATGTAAAAAAGGAAGACATTGGGCAAAAGATTGTAAATCCAAAATTGATGTCCAGGGCAACCCACTTCCCTCGCAGTCGGGAAACTGGGTGAGGGGCCAGCCCCTGGCCCCGAAACAATGTTATGGGGCAATCCAGGGAAATCAGATGGTAGAAGGCGAGTCACAGACTTGTTCAGAGCCACCTCAGGGAGCTCAGGCTTGGACCTCTGTTCCTCCTCCTACACAGTATTAACTCCCAAAATGGGAATGCAAGCTCTGCCCACTGGGGTATACGGCCCTTTGCCTGATGGAACCGTGTGTCTTTTGCTCGGATGCAGTAGCTCTACCATAAAAGGGCTGCTCATAGCTCCTGGAGTAATTGATGCTGACTATACAGGAGAAATAAAAATTATGGCCCATTCCCCGCGATGCATTACCACTATAGCTAGCGACCAGCGTATAGCTCAATTGATATTGGTCCCTGCGGTGCAGACCGGAAAAGCACTGGCTTCCAGGAGAGGGGAAGGTGCCTTCAGATCCTCTGATGCCTATTGGGTCCAGGCAATAACTAATAATCATCCTGAGTTAACGTTAAGAATAAATGGAAAGTTGTTTACAGGTATTTTGGACACAGGAGCTGATGTTTCTGTTATTGCCGAGAGACACTGGCCCCGAGAATGGCCTAAACAGATAGCTATATTAACATTGCAAGGAATTGGTCAAACTAATAACCCTGAACAAAGTACAGAACTGTTACATTGGACTGACCATGAGGGTCACGAAGGGGACATTAGGCCTTATATCCTCCCAAACCTCCCTGTAAATTTGTGGGGATGAGACGTTATGACTCATATGGGAGTATACCTGTACAGCCCCAGTGAACAGGTTAGCAATCAACTCTTGGATCAGGGACTTCTTCCTACTTCTGGGCTTGGGAAATATAATCAGGGAAATGTTACACCCATCCAGCCTAGGAGATTGCCTGATAAAAGTGGACTTGGGTATTTTTAGAAGGGACCTCTGATCCTCCTGTAATTCACGCAGATCCTATTACTTGGAAGTCTGAGGAGCCTGTGTGGGTTGATCAGTGGCCCCTTTCCAAAGAGAAAATGGACGCTGCCCAACAACTGGTGCAGGAACAGTTGGAATTGGGACATATTGAACAGTCTAATTCACCTTGGGATTCGCCCACTTTTGTTATTAAGAAAAAATCTGGGAAATGGAGGCTTTTGCAGGATCTGCAAAAGGTTAATGAAACTATGGAAGTCATGGGAACTTTACAACCAGGATTGCCTTCTCCCATGGCTATTCCTAGGAACGCCCACATAATAATCTTAGATTTAAAGGATTGCTTCTATACTATTCCCCTAGCACCTCAAGATTGCCCTCGATTTGCTTTTAGTGTTCCTTCTGTTAATTTTTCCCAACCAATGCGTAGGTATCATTGGAAGGTCTTGCCACAGGGTATGGCTAATAGCCCGACCTTGTGCCAGAAATTTGTTGCAGCAGCGTTACAGGAAACTCGGGCGAAATACTCCGATGCTTACATTCTGCATTACATGGATGATATACTGCTAGCGCATATAGATAAAGAGTATTTGTTAGCAGCTTATGCCTTCATGGAACCTGCCTTAAAAGCAGTAGGGCTAATAATAGCCAAAGAAAAGGTACAAACCTTTCCTCCTTATTCCTATCTTGGCTTTCGTTTAGAAAGGGAAACATTTGGAGTTCAGCCCATTGCTTTACGAAGAGATAATCTGAAAACACTTAATGATTTTCAAAAGTTGCTCGGGGACATTAATTGGATTAGATCTTATCTACATCTTGCTACATACGAATTAAAGCCTCTTTTTGATATCTTAAAGGGAGATAATAATCCTACCTCCCCACACAGCCTTACAGAAGCTGGAGAGCGAGCTCTTCAGAAAGTGGAAACTGCCTTATCACAGCAGCATTCCAGTTACTGTGATTATGAAAGGCCTTGGGGACTTTATATCCTTGCCTCAGAATATTCACCTACCGGTGTCCTGTTTCAAGATAACCCTCTAAGGTGGATCTACTTACCAGTTTCTCCCTTACGGGTGTTAAGTCCTTATCATATTCTTGTGGCCAAAGTAATAGCAAAAGGAAGACAGGAATCTGTGACCTATTTGGGAAGAGATCCTCACTTTATTTGTATTTTTTTCAACTGAACAACAACTATGGCTCTCTCAATTTTCTGATGATTGGGCAATTGCGCTTGCACAGTATGCAGGGGAGATTAAACAACATTATCCTGCTAATAAATTGTTACAATTTGCACAGCTGCATCAGTTTATTTTTCCAAAAGTCGTGCAGCAATGCCCTTTGAAAAAGGGGACAACTGTCTTTACTGATGGATCTTCCAATGGCATAGCCAGCTTGGTAATCGAAAATGAATCTTATTATTGTCAAACCTCATATTCATCAGCTCAAGAAGTAGAGCTTTTTGCAGTACTCCAAGCTCTGCAACGTGTTCCTCAAAGTTTTAATTTATACTCTGACAGTCATTATGTTGTCAGAGCTCTCTCAGTCATTGAAACAGTACCCCTCATTGGAGCTGCAAAGGCCTCTATTCAAACCTTGTTTTTGAAAATTCAGAATTTCATTCGAGCCCGAACTCATCCTTGCTTTTTTGGGCACATACGCGCTCACACTGCCCTTCCTGGGCCCTTAGCGGCCGGGAATGCTCTGGCGGATGAAGCCACCTGTATGGTGTGTTATTCTTCCTTAACCCCTATCTCTGCTGCACAGGACTCTCATGCAATACACCATCAGAATAGCAATTCTTTGCGGTTACAATTTGGAATTTCTCGGGAAGCTGCTCGTCAAATTGTAAAAACTTGTCCTACCTGCCCGCAGTTTTTTGTTCTTCCCACTTACGGAGTCAATCCTTGGGGTTTACTCCCCAACGATTTGTGGCAAATGGATGTTACACATATTTCTGATTTTGGTAAATTAAAATGTGCACGTTACTGTTGATACCTTCTCTGGTTTTATCATGGCCACATTTTCAACCTGGAGAGGCTAGTAAGCATTGTATTCAGCATTGCTTACAGAGTTTTTCTACTATAGGCCTTCCTAAATGTATCAAAACAGACAATGGCCCCGGATATACTGGTCGCAATTTTCAAGCTTTTTGTGCCCAATTACGAATTGTGCATAAGACTGGTATTCCCTATAATCCGCAAGGCCAAGGTATTGTCGAACGAGCACATCAAACTCTTCAGCACCAATTTAAAAAATTAAAAAGGGGGAGTTTGTATGCTATTACGCCTAACAATCTTCTTAGTCATGCTTTGTTTGTTTTAAATTTTCTGAGCTTCGATAAAAATGGAAAACCAGCAGCTCAATGTTCTTGGCACTATGATAATAAAAAGGCTCAGCCATTGGTCAGGTGGAAAGACCCGCTGGAAGGCAGATGGCATGGGCCGGATCCAGTTCTAATATGGGGGAGAGGTCATGTTTGTGTTTTCCCACAGAATGCCGAAGCGCCGCGCTGGCTCCCGGAAAGGTTGGTACGCATGGCGGAGGTGATCGCTGGTGGAACAAATGAGACGACTTACGATCCAGGAGACAGCCCCGCTACCAACAGCCCAGCAGATACAGGCGCTGTTACAAATGGCGTGTGAGAATTCTCCGAATCTTCCCACCACTTCGCCTACTAATATATTGATTTCTCTATTACTTCTTTTAAACCAGATAAGTTCCATGAATGCTGATGTCTTTTGGGCATATGTTCCTGATCCTCCACTATTACAACCAGTTGGGTGGGAAATGAGTCTTGTTCCCGTGTATGTAAATGATACAATCTTATTAGGAGGCTTTTCTGATAAGCACATCTCTCCTCAAAGTGCTAGTATTTCTTATACGGGATCCTCTTCACAATTACCAATGTGCTTTTTCCGAAATCATAATGTTTCAGGATGTCTTACTGTTACAGATGCAGGATACTTTGCTTATGATGATGACCATGGCCGTGGTTGGATAGTGGATATTCCTAGCATTACAAAATCCACAGGATACGCACGACAAGTCAATGGAACTGGACCTAAAGACATTCCATTTTGTGGCCTGGGGGTAAAAGGACGATATATAGCTGTGCCATGGAAACTTTGTAGAGATGAGACTGCTACTGTATATTCTATTACTAATGACACACATTCCCTTTGGGATTGGTCGCCAGACTCCAACAGGAACCCCGGAAAGGAAGGCAGCAGACAATTTGCAGCCAGAATTTGGAATCTTGGCAGTACCATGGTGTATCAGACCGAGATATGGAAGCTGTTGGCCGCTTTAGGAACAGATGGGTCCCTTTTGCAGACCGGAGGAAAGACCAAAGGAGTACTATCCTGGAGAGCGCATTGGTGGAATGAGACTTGGAGATATCCTCAGGCCTTTGTACCCTATCCCTTTATGATCCTTGTTGGCTCTGTAACTCTTTCTAAAAATGCTAGCCTATATCATGTTCATTGTTTTAATTGTACCCTGACTAATTGTATAAGAGGTATGAAAAATAATTCTGGGGCTCTGATAGTCAAACAACCGCCCCTCGTCATGATGCTTGTGAACCTCACTGAACCTTGGTATGAGGAGTCAGGGCTTGAGCTGTGGAATAAGGTGCGTATAGCCCTTGCTAGGCCACGAAGGGGGATAGGATTAATAATTCTAGGAATAGCAACGCTTGTAACTTTAATTGCTTCTACTGTTACTGCTTCTGTATCTTTAGCTCAATCTGTGCATACTGCTAGCATTGTAGACGATTTAGCAAAAAATACTTCTAAAGCTTTAGGAATTCAAGAAGATATAGATAGAAAGTTGGAGGATAGACTAAATGCTCTTTATGATGCAGTAAGATTTTTGGGGGAGGAGGTGCAAGGGTTAAAGCTAAGAACCAAAATTAGATGTCATGCTAACTATCGTTGGATTTGTGTTACGCCAAAAATTTATAATAATACCGAGACCCCTTGGAATAAGATAAAATTACATTTAAATGGTATTTGGCATAATGAAAACATGTCCTTGGATCTATTACAACTTCACCAGGAAATTCTTGATATAGAAAATGCTCCTCGGGCTAGTATGGATTTGGCAAAAAATGCTGAAGAGTTTGTTAACAGTTTGTTTTCCAATTTTCCCTCGATAACCTCACTTTGGCATCTTTTTCGGGGGTCGTGGCCGCGCTTCTGGTATTAGCGCTTTTTGTGTGCATTGCTCCTTGTATCATAAAGAAATTTGTCAAAGAGCTGTGGGACATCAAGGCTGTCCTACACAGTAACTACTTACACCAAAAGAATCAGGCGTGCCATTTTACTAAATAAAAGAGGGAGAGCTGCGGGGAGCGGCCTGAACCAAAAGGCTGGCTCTGGGAGCTGCCTTGATCCTCAAGGGTCTGTTCGCAGACATAGCTCTCTGTCCCGCCACCCCTCTCTGGAATTTATTATCCAAGTTAAATCTTAACAGAACATTAACAAGCCTTGAATGCACACATGACGCAGATGGATAAGCCTTTCACGACCACCCTTGAGATAAATGGGATGCCCTTCTTATCCCTTGACGTTATCAGAGAGTTCTGGTGATTGTTATCTCAAAGTGATGTTTATGGAAAAATATTTTCTCTTCTTAAGATTCTCTTCTTGGTTTAGTAAAAATGTAACCCTGAGAAATAAAGAATCATCGCTGACTGCAGCTATCCTCTCGACCCCATCTGTTCTGTGTCTTTATTTCTTAGCCTAAAGGAACGCGTCGTGTTGCTCGCTGAAATCTTCTGGCTGGCCCGGTAGGTTTGGGTAGACTCTGGGAGTTGGAGATGGACAGGGAGGCCTGGCATGCAGCAGTTCACGGGGCTGCAAAGAGTCAGACACAACTGAGCGACTTTTAATTTTAATCTTTTTTTCATTTATTTATATTAGTTGGAGGCTAATTACTTTACAATATTGTAGTGGTTTTTGCCATACATTGATATGAATCAGCCAAAGATTTACATGTGTTCCCCATCCTGAACCCCCCTCCCACCTCCCTCCCCATCCCATCCCTCTGGGTCATCCCAGTGCACCAGCCCTGAGCACTTGTCTCATGCATCAAACCTGGACTGGCGATCTGTTTCACAATTGATAATATACATATTTCAATGCTATTCTCTCAGATCATCCCACCCTCGCCTTCTCCCACAGAGTCCAAAAGTCTGTTCTGTACATCTGTGACTCTTTTTCTGCCTTGCATATAGGGTTATCATTACCATCCTTCTAAATTCCATATATATGGGTTAGTATACTGTACTGGTGTTTTTCTTTCTGGCTTACTTCACTCTGTGTAATGGGCTCCAGTTTCATCCACCTCATTAGAACTAATTCAAATATATTCTTTTTAATAGCTGAGTAATATTCCACTGTGTATATGTACCACAGCTTTCTTATCCATTCATCTGCTGATGGGCATCTAGGTTGCTTCCATGTCCTGGCTATTATAAACAGTGCTAAGATGAACATTGGGGTGCACGTGTCTCTTTCAGTTCTGGTTTCCTCAGTGTGTATGCCCAGGAGTGGGATTGCTGGGTCATATGGCAGTTCTATTCCAGTTTTTTAAGGAATCTCCACACTGTTCTCCATAGCAGCTGTACTAGTTTGCAGTCCCACCAGCAATGTAAGAGGGTTCCCTTTTCTCCACACCCTCTCCAGCATTTATTGCTTGTAGACTTTTGGATAGCAGCCATTCTGACTGGTGTGAAATGGTACCTCATTGTGGTTTTAATTTGCATTTCTCTAATAATGAGTGATATTGACCATCTTTCCATGTGTTTGTTAGACATCTGTATGTCTTCTTTGGAGAAATGTCTGTTTATGAACTAAACTAATTCTAACAGCTACAAGAGAAAGAACAAATATTATTACTGTGTATGAGCCACTGTGCCCTTCACAGGCTTTTTCTTTTTTTCTTTCATTTAAATTATATATTCTTCGTGGTTACAGGTAAGGAAAAAAATTAGGGTCACTGAGGGCTGAGCTACCTGGACCCCAGCCGAGTTGGAGTTGGCTGAAGTCCTCAGAAAATGCCCCTGGCACTAAGCTCAAGGGCAAGTTTGCCCAAGCTGCACTTTGCCATTCAACAATCACACGAGAATCACTTGCAAGGTGCTTTCCAAGTGTAAGTGGACACAGGGCCAATCCTACTCATATACTGGGTTAATTTGGTGAGGGAGTGGCGTTAGCGCGGGGTGGACAAAAAAACCAAAACGGATGGGCTGTTAGGTCCATGCAGTTAAAGAAAGATAAGAAGGGAGAGGAGGAGGCTGAATTCATAGGCTGGAATGTTTGTACTATTCTTGAGCTTCGAAAACTATTTGCATCTCAAAACAACTGTAAAAGAATCGGTCTTCAGATTACAAATGCTGTGACTACCTTACGAATAGGAATATCTCCAAGTGCTTAAGTGACCTACGCCGTTTGTTCCCACTGCAACCCCTTACTGGGCGCCCAGGCGGACAAAACCTGGGCAGCGATCTCCGGGCTGGGCGCCCCACGCCCACGCGGGCAGAACTGGGGCGGGCTCCCAGCGGGAGGGTTGGGGCGCGCCTTGCGGCTCCTCCCTCCTGCCTGCTCTCAGGGCGGGCCGGGGCAGCGAGGAAGGGCGGCGGCGCGGACGCGCGATAGCTGCCAGGCGGCCTAGGCGCAGTTTAGGTGGCGGCGGTCAGTGCATCTTCCTCCCGCGGAGCAGGGCGCCATGAGCTGGGGGCTGCTCCTCTGGTTGCTGGCGCTGTGCGCGCTGCTGGCGCTCGTGGTGCAGCTGCTGCGCTTCGTGCGGGCCGACGCGGACCTGACCCTGCTGTGGGCCGAGTGGCAGGGGCGACGCCCAGGTGAGGACGCGCTGCCGCCTCTCTGCACTGGGAGCCCGGGTTCCGTGGTGCGATCGGATTTCCGCTGCCCCAGCGTCCCTCCGGGTGGCGTGGAGCTTCCGGGTGGCGTGGAGCTTCCGGGCGGCGAGGCTGCGCCTTTCTCAAGGGCTCTGGTTCGGGGTGGAAGGGGCTGGCGCCTTTTGTCTTCTGCCCTGGTACCTACGGACTTTGCCTTTTACTTGCTGAAGTAAAAGAGCCTTGGAATCAGCGGGGCGCCTTCAGGTCTCTGAGTTCTCCGCCTGGCTCCCAGGGATTCTGAAGCAGCGTGGGAGGACAGTACTTGGAGAAACAGTGCGCTTGTGAAGGCATGTCCTTTTGGAGCTACGTCCTGAAGTTGTTTATATGCCATCTCTCACTCTACTTAAGAGCAATGAAACAAAATTTGAGATAATAACAGCCACCTACAAAGCTGCCTACCCATTGGGATAAAGGTAGAGAACTGGATTGGGTGTTTTGCCTGAAGGAAGACCGTTATTGGCATACTAAAAGACATTCTGCCCATCTTTTTTCTATGCCCAGCTTAATATTTGATGGTCGTTTACTAAACGCATTCTATGTGCTAAGCAGTGCACCAGACCCTTTTCATTTGTGACTGTTCACCTTTACAATGACTGTTATAAAGTAGGCATTATTAGTCTTATTTTCATAATGCTCAAAGTTCAGTGGGCTGTCCAGAGCTAGGCTTTATGTCTACAAGGGCCGGCGGGAAGTGGGGTTTCCCTGGACCTAGTTTCCTGCATGAAAATATCTAAATCATGTGAGGAGGTTTACTTGGAAGTGATTAAGTGAAAAAGTGAAATTGTTAGTTGCTCAGTCGCTTCCAACTCTTTGGGACCTCATGGACTATATAGTCTGTCAGGCTCCTCTGCCCATGGAATTCTCCAGGCAAGAATCCTGGAGTGGGTTGCCCTTCCCTTCTCCAGAGTATCTTCCCAACCCAGGGATCAAACTCCTGATCTACACTGCAGGCAGATTCTTTACTGTCTGAGCTACCAGAGAAGCCCTGGAAGTGATAACTTTAAAAATGGAGCCAGAGAGAGAAGGGGAGCCCTATCACTTACATGGGGGTGAAAATTGGTTCTTGGGGACTGAAAAAAAACTTAGATGGTACAATGTTTTATGCCCCTCCAAAGCTCAACCCTCACTGACAAAGTATTATTCCTTAGTATTTCATTTTTCTTGTTTCTTTTTTTGGAGGGGGGGGCGGGTATAGCATGTGTAGCACTTACATTGCGTTCACGGAAAATATGTAAAACATGTGCAAGATCAGGGTTACAAAACTATGGCAAATAGATGGCTGTGATTGGCAGACTTTCTCTTGGTCATTGGCCCATCTCAGCAGATGGAATGCATGTGCCTATGAGCTGCTTTGTGGACTTTAGTGTTTGATTCTATTTGTGCTTAGTGTTAACTTGGACTTTGAGAATTACATAAAAATACTTTATATTTTACTGTTCTACAAGTTACTCAACTGATAATGTCAAGTGCTGAAGAGGAAAAACGTTGACAATATTTAGCAGCTAGTGAAATGAAAAGTTATTTTCACATATCAAGCAAAAGTTAAGGTGACTAAAGATAACTTTTAAGAAATTCATTTGGTTTTTTCAGTGTTTTACTTTTGCTGGAAAAATATCAGTTTTGAAGGATTTTTAAACACATTTAATTACTTTGTTATTATTATCATCATGTAGTTATATAATTTGCTGATTTACAAATGTCATATGATACATTGCAATTTATGTAAATACATGTTATTCAGCAAAATAACTTTTGTAAATTTACAGTTGTAAAGTTAAATGTTAATAGCTTTTAAATTTTAATTTAACTTTTAACTTTTCAATTTCACCATGCTTAAACCTGCACTTACTGAAGAATAAACTTTATAGAACTCCTTTTATATCTAAAGCATAGATACATATATGTAAGGGCTTCCCAGGTGGCACTAGTGGTAAAGAACCTGCCTGTCAATGCAAGAGACACAAGAGATGCAGGTTCTATCCCTGGATGGGCAAGATCCGTTGGAGGATGGTATGGCAACCCACTCCAATATTCTTGCCTGGAGAATCCCATGGACAAAGGAGCCTGGCAGGCTATGGTCCATAGGGTCGCAGAGTTGGACATGATGGAAACGACTTGGCACAAAGATATATGAAGATACATAAACAAATATGCAGTATATTTGTGAAATTGTGAAATAGGGACGTTATTAGGAAAAATGACTAAAAAGACTTGGCAGGGGAGGATTAGGGAGTGAGAGAGTTGGAAGGGAGGTGAGGGCGATAGTGAAAAAGACTTAAAGGAACATGAAGATAGATTCAAGTTCCAAAAACAGCTCAAATTGGAAAGATGGGCAGACTCTATTAAGGTTTAAAAAAAATTATCCTTAAAAGAAAAAAAAATTATCCTTTTTTTCATCTTTATGTTGTTGTTGTTCAGCTGCAAAGTCATGTCCAACTCTCTACAACCCCTGGACTGCAGCATGCTAGGCTTCCCTGCCTTTCACTATTTCCCTGGGTTTGCTTAAATTCATGTCCATTGAATCAGTGATGCATCCATCCATCTCATCTTCTGTCACCCCCTTCTCTTGCCCTCAATCTTTCCCAGCATTAGGGTCTTTTCCAATGAATCAGCTCTTCGCATCAGGTGGCCAAAGTATTGGAGCTTCAGCTTCAGCATCAGTTCTTCCAATGTATATTCAGGGTATTCAGGGTTGATATCCTGTAGGATTGACTGGTTTGATCTCTTTGCAGTCCAAGGGACTCTCAAGAGTCTTCTCCAGCACCACAGTTCGAAAGCATTAATTCTATAGCACTCAGCCTTCTTTATGGTCCAACTCTCACAGCCAAGCATGACTACTGGGAAAACCATAGCTTTGACTCTGTGGACCTCTACTGGCAAAGTAATGTCTCTGCTTTTTAATATGCTGTCTAGGTTTGTCATAGCTTTTCTTCCAAGGAGCAAACATCTTAATTTCATGGCTGTAGTCACCGTCCACAGTGATTTTGGAGCCCAAGAAAATAAAATCTGTCACTGTTTCCACTTTTTCCCCATCTATTTGCTATGAAGTGTCACTTTAAAAAGTTGACAATGTACTCACATAAGGCAACTTTTAAAAATACAAAAGGATACATGGTGACAAGTAAAGCTCTGTCTCACCCTTGTCTCTCACCCTTGTCTCGCCAGTGTGCCTCTTTGGAGGCAACCACCATTTCCTGCATTTTATGTATCCGTCTAGAGATACCTTCTGTGTCTCCAAGCATGTATCTCACATGGTAAAATTTCAGAGTGACTGGTTTTAGGTACTGCACATAGATCCAGAAAAATCCATGGCACCAGTCCAGAGTAGGAAAAGTCTCAACAGCAGAACATACGTGAGGAAAACAGCTCTTATTTGACAGTGACCTCAGTGAGAGTCAACTGTGCAGTGCCAGAAAAGTTAGGCAACCTTGTGGAGCTGTTTCATGTCTTATGGAACAGACTGCAAACAACAAAAGATGTTTTCTGAATACCTGCTTGTGTTGACCTCTGTGCTGGGCACTGGGGACGCAGCAGTGACTGAGCCAGCCACTGTCTGGGTCTTCACGGCATGTCCCGTCTGAAAGACAAGGGAAGTGGTTTAGTCGAATCACGCTACTTGGAGCTGTTTAGACCCCTGGGAATCCTGTATCCTGCCCTGGCCAGCTCCTTTCAATAGCACATTGGCCAGTTGGAGCTTGTACAGAGGGTGTGAGGAGAAGGGTGAGGAAACCAGATGCCATGTCATCTGAGGGCAAGTAGCAGAAATTGGGCGTGTTTATTTAGCCTTAGAGAAGCAAGAGACGAAAGGACTTAGGGAGGACACAGCAGCCGTCTTCAGACAGATGAGACACTGTCGTGTGCCAGACAGGCCTGATTTATCCTTCCTGACACCACAAGGCAGACCTGCCGCCAGCTGCTGCTGGTCTGTAGAAGTTAAAGGTATCCGTATGAGAAAATTCCTGAAGCCCTGAATGATTGTGCTCAGCACTCAGTCGCTTTAGTCATGCCTGACTCTGTGCCCCTATGGACTGTAGCCCGCCAGGCTCCTCTGTCCATGGGATTTTCCAGGCAAGAATACTGGAATGGGTGGTCATACCCTCCTCCAGGGGATCTTCCCAACCCAGGGATAGAACCTGGGTCTCCTGTGTCTTCTGCATCACAGGTGGATTCTTTACCCTGAGCCACCCGGGAAACCCATCTTGAATGATTAGACTTACCCCCTCCCAAATGAGCTGGTGCCTCAGAGGTAACTAGATTACTCATCCTGTGAGGGAATTAAATGGTCAACAGCTTGAGGGGAGAATTCTTAACCTGGGTTGGGGGTTGAACTCTTAAGTTTCCTTTCAACTCTGAGAATCTGCTTTCAGAGACTCTTTAGGGGAGGCCATTATGTATACCAGATTCTGTCGAATTGTTTTTTTTTTTTTTTTACATTTTATTTATTTATTTTATTATTTTTTAAAGTCTTTATCGATTTTGTTGCAAATATTGCTTTGTTTTATTTTTTTGTTTTTTTCTGGCCCCGAGGCATGTGGGAACATTGCTTCCTGACCAGGGATCAAATCCACACCTTCTGCATTGGAAGGTGAAGTCTGAACCCCTGGACTGTCAGGGAAGTCCCTGTAGAATTGTTAAATAATTGGTGCTAAGTTAAAAAGTTTTCTTCTCCAGAGTGGGAGGAAGGGTATCAGAACTGCAGATGTACTAAGGTAAATGTGAGCCTGATAGTTTTCATTGTTGTATTAATATTTGCATAATGGTATAGAAATGAAGAGGGCTTCCCAGATGGTTCAGTGGATAAAGAGTCTGCCTGCAGTGTGGTAGACTCAGGTTCAGTCCCTCGGTCAGGAAGATTCTGTGAAGGAGGGCATGGCAACTCACTCCAGTATTCTTGCCTGGAGAATCCCATAGACAGAGGAGCCTGGTGGGCTATGGTCCATAGAGTCACAAAGAGTCAGACGTGACTGAAGTGACTGAGCATGCATGTGTGCATGCAAAAATGAAATCTTTGTTACTGCTACGCTAGCTAGTAAACAGTTACAAACAAATTATATTCACCTTGGAGTCTTGTATACTGCAGAACTTTGGAACAATGAGTAGGAGATCAAACAAGTCAATCCTGAAGAAAATCAACCCTGAATAGTCACTGGAAAGACTGATGTTGAAGCTCCAATATTTTGGCCACCTGATGCAAAGAGCCAACTCATTGGAAAAGACCCTGATGCTGGGAAAGATTGACGGCAAGAGAAGGGGGTGACAGAGGATGAGATGGTTGGATGCAATCACTGACTCAACGGACATGAGTTTGAGCAAACTCAGTGAGATAGTGAAGGACAGGGACACTTGGTGTGCTGCAGTCCATGGACTTGCAAAGAGTTAGAGATAACTTAGCTACTGAACAACAATTTCCCAAAAAATTTGCAAGGTTGCTCAGTTGAGCCTTTCCATAAAAGTGCATTAGATTTAGGAGTTCCCGGGTGGTCTAGTGGTTAGGACTCAGAGCTTTGACTGCCGTGACCTGGGTTCAATTTCTGGTCAGGGAACTGAAATCTCGGAAGCCAAAAAACATAGTGCAATAGATGATAGGAAAGCACTGTAACCCAGACATAGTACTTGGGATGTTTCTGTCCTTTGTTTAGATATTTACATGAAATCGCTTTTCTGAAGATATTTGCTCGAATGGCTAAGATAGTTGGGTCTACAATATTGATCATATTAAAATGTGGCAGCTTAGGCTAGAGGTCGGACATACCTCGACAAATATCCTAGCTCTGCCAGGATTCTTGGGTGTTTATTCAACAGTGACTTGTGGAGTCCTTTTTCTAAGCGAGTTTCTGTGCCAGGCTCTGAGGACGTAGCGATGAATAAAGGAGACAGGGTCCCAGCCCCAAGGAAATTTACAGTCTAGTGGTGTAAATTAATCTCTGTAAACCTCAGTTTCCTTTCTTGTAAAACTGAGGTAATTCCTGTTTCATAAAGTTCTTGTGAAGATTTTAGTAAGGTAATATGTTTAAGCACATAGGAAGCAATGGAAAAATGTTAAGCCGTTGAAGTTAGTAATCCCATTTCCCCTGGCTGGAGAAATTAGAACATTCAGTGTTTTGCTGCCAAAATCCATTTGTTAAACAATTTTTCAACAATTAGAGTTGACATTTTATTAAGCACTGAGTCCCCTGGAGGAGGGCATGGCAACCCATTCCAGTATTCTTATCTTGAAAATCCCACAGACAGAGGAGCCTGGCGGGCTACAGTCCATGGATGGCAGAGTTGGACATGACTGAAGCGACTTAGTTCACAACGCCTACACATGTGTCAGTCACTGTTCTGAGCGCTTTACATGTTTTAACTCATCTCTCTCAACAATTATATGAAGGAGGTTTTATTATTAATTCAATTTTCCACTTTTGGGAAATGAAGGCACTGAGTTCCCACGTGGGAGCATTTCACAGCTGTGTGCGACCCAGCTGGTACTTGAACCCTGGGAGTTAAAGTGCAACCAGAGCACATACTGATTCACCAACACTTACACTTCAGAGTTGTTTGACTAAAATAGTAAACTGGCTTCCTGATTTTAACTTTTCTGATCCAAAATCAGCAGTGTGTATCTTAAATAATACCTTGTTCCCGATTTTTGACAAATAACACATTTTAATAAGGTACACAGGAGCATTGCACTACCCTGACTTGATGGATTCAGATGGACAGTGGCTATTGTGTGCTGCAGTACAAGGAAGTTTTTCGTTGGAGAATAAACCACTTGTCAGTGCTTTATTTTACATTTTTACAATATTTAACAAGGTGATACCTGGCAAGCAGAGTATAACATTTCATCTCGCTCTCATATGTATTTCATCTTGGGTGAACTACTAGATTCTTCTAAGATGAAGGCTCAGGCATTTGGAAAGCTCTTTTATGAAATGACCTTTAGTTGCTAGGCATCAGATTATGATTGACAAGTGGGGCAAACATGACTTTAAAAATTCAGGGTGATTCTACCATACCATAGAGTAGAACTTGGTATACTCAGATTTATCATCAATACCACCAATGTGAGAAATTAGAATAATAGAATAGAAAACTGGATGGAACTATTAGTGATCATCTTATCTGAAGCCCTCATTTATGAATAAGGAAGGTGAGAAAATGAGTCCAGGTAACTTCTATCTACTTATCCTTACTTTTCATGATCAAATATGCAGATAAATAGAGCCTTAGAGTCAGACCATGGAGTTGTAAGGCTTACCTTGAAGTAAAGTCTGGAAAACTCTCAAAGAGTCTAGAATACACAAAATAATACAGTTAGTAATAAACTGTTACTAATATGATTTCTAACACTAGGTAGGAAGTGTTTCCTTAAGATATTTAATTAAAAAAATTTTAAACCACTTTATTGAGGTATGATTGTCATATAAGAAACTGTCCATATTTAGTGTACACAACTGGATGAGTCTGGGGTAAGTATACACCTGTGAGATCATCACCACAATCAGGGCTGTAAACATAGGATACTTAAAATTTTAAGTGCCACACATTATGTCTTCATATTCAATGATATTGTTTAAAACTATTTTTTTCCTTTGGTCAATCTTTGATTTATGGATGTAACCCATAGCTTATTTTCTCCCCTCAATCCCTACCCGCTTTTCAATAGAATGGGAGCTGACTGATATGGTGGTGTGGGTGACCGGAGCGTCCAGTGGGATTGGAGAGGAACTGGCTTACCAGCTGTCCAAACTAGGAGTTTCTCTTGTGCTGTCAGCCAGAAGAGTACATGAGTTGGAAAGGGTGAAAAGAAAGTGCCTTGGTGAGTAAATCTGAAATCGCAGCAGTGCTTCCTAGAAGTAAATCAGAGCCCAGAGTCAAAACTTGGGAATTTTAGGGGCAAGTGGGGGATTTTCATGGGCAGTAGACTCTGGTTCCAAATGCTGAGTGCTTTGATCCAACTCCTTTTCCTTTTGTCATTTCTTAGTTAGCTGGCCTGACCTTTTTCTTCTTTTTCTGCCACCTTTCTACCTTCTTTTTTTTTTACACTAATTCTTAGCATTAGGGATTGATCATCAGTTCTCTCAAATGCTGGTTTGGATTTTTAGTGACCACATAAATGTCTTACATTTTTATCTTAGACAAGGAACAATTTGGTTCTTATGAATGACATACATATACATTACCATAGAAATTTAATTGATATTTTGTTAAAATGTCTGATTTTAAAGTCATATGAAATAATATAAGATTTTTGTTGTAAAGGACAAAAAAACAGGAGTGGAATTAAATTTTTTTTCCAGCCGTGCTGTGCAGCATGTGGGATCTTAGTTCCCTGACCAGGGATTGAACCAGTGCCCCTGCAGTGGAAGTGTGGAGTCTTAACCCCTGGACCACCAGGGAAATCCCAGAGTAGAATTAAGTTTGAGAAGTGCAACTTGATATAATATTTTTCATATATACAGGACAATGGTGTTTTTGTTTATCTGTTTGGGTTTTGGTGTAGTTCACAGTAAAAGCAGTCTCAAGTAATACAGTTATTATTTCTCATAGGAAATTTAATATCTACACTGAAATAATTTTGAATTTTCCAGAAGATCATTGTTGTGTTTTTGTTTTTTTTGTCATCTACTTGTCATTCTTTACAAATCTTTCTTTCACTTTGCTGATGGAACTAATCACCCAGATATGGAGTTAGCTGCTAAGGCCACAAGCCCTCTTTCACGATATTGCTCTTAAAGGCCTCTTGTGTTTTTGCACTGGGCCACTTCTTTTGACAGTTGCTCCTCTGCTGTTGAGACTTGCATGGGAAGAAATGAACCATAACAGTGTTTCTTAGCTTGAGTAAGATTATTTTCCTTTTATCTGTCATATCATGGGTACAGACTTTTCTATTGCTTTTTAAAAAGTTAATATTTCATAATTTAATCCTGTGCCCATAAAGCAATTTCACCTCTTCTCTACTTACTTGTTTTTCTTATCAGAACACAACTTTGTTGTATTTCGGGGCTAGAATTCAAGGAAATTAGTTTGAACTGTTCTTTTGATAACAGAAATAGAGAGGGCTGTTACAGCCCAACGTGTTTCTTGGTTGGGAATTTCAGGATTGTGTCCTTTTCCTTATTCACCTCCTGGAATCCTTAGCCTCTGAAAGGAAGCTTTTCTGTGTCACGTGACTGGAAGACCCAAATTCTCATTGATTTTCAGCATAAATTTTTTAAAATTGTGTTTAAAAATCAAGCAGTGAACCTATCCTATAACAGATGTACAGAAATACCAACTGAGCTGTCAGGGAAGCCTGGTCCAATGTTAGGCTGTATATATTTAAGTAGAAGAGAGGAATTTTGTTTCCTGTGTACCCAGCCAGCTTTTTGTTCGATAAGATGTTGCCCATATCCCTGTCAATCCGCTTCTTGGTCCTTAAAGAGAACCTCATCCACAGGGCTTCACCCAGAAATGAATTCATTGCTAAGTGTGGTTGTAGGGTGAATGTTAAATATAATGTGATTAGCACATGACTGCCATATTAATTTTAAGTGTCTTTATTTAGAGAATGGTAATTTGAAAGAAAAAGATATACTCATTTTGCCCCTTGACCTGACTAACAGAAGTTCCCATGAAATGGCTACCAAAGCAGTTCTCCAGGAGTTTGGCAGAGTAAGTAGCATTTTGAGTGCATGAATTTTGCTCTGAAGTAGCTGCAAAAGAGATTCCTATCTGTGGTGCTATCATTCAAAGGGCTGTAGGCTAATGGGTTCATGAAACATCTCACTTCAGCTCAAGGGCCCAGCTGGGTCTCTTAATCTCTGAATCTGTGGCTTTATGTATTAATAATTGGAACTTTTCCTACTTTAATAAATTAACTCCTCCATGTAGAACAAAAGAAGCTAAAGATTCACTGTGCCTATTATTTCTGTTACATTATTTTCCATAAAAAGTCACTTAAGGTGGGAATTTAATTCCATAGGTGAATTTTGCTTTTATCTTTTCTGTTGCTGACCTCTGGAAATATACTGTCCTGTTCCATTGATTTATCAAGTTAACAATATAACTAACCATCCTTAGGAATTCCAACAATCCATCTAAGTCATCCCTAAAGTACCCCCTTTCTGATTTTCTTTACTTAGATCGACATTCTGGTCAACAATGGTGGAGTATCCCAGCGTGCTTTGTGTGTGGACACCAGCCTGGATGTCTTCAAGGAGCTAATAGAGCTTAACTACTTAGGGACGGTGTCCTTGACAAAGTGTGTTCTGCCTCACATGATTGAGAGGAAGCAAGGAAAAATTGTTACTGTGAATAGCATTGTGGGAATTATAGCTGCACCCCTTTCTACTGGATACTGTGCCAGCAAACATGCTCTTCGGGTAAGGCTGTTAAAACTCACCTCTGATAGAACTGACCTGAACGTGTGTATGGAACATTTATTGTAAGAGATCACTGGGACTAGGTAGTGATGTTTGGAGACAGAGAGACCCAAGAAGATCTTGGGTAGAAGACTTACCTAGAAGATGCTAAAAAGACTTGAGCCTCACATGCCTCTTTCTAATTCTGCAAACATCCAATGAGTACCTACACTGTGTCATACACTGCAACATATCCTGGGAATATAAAGATTATATGATCCCTGCCCTTACAAACTGTATAGTCTAGTTGACACGTCACCCTTTACCTTGTCCTCATTTCTACCACATCTTCATGGCAAATTTGGGGTCTACCCCTGTTTCTTCTACACACATTTCAGGATTCTACATGCATTTACTTGTCCTTCTCATTTCTGTGACTTTGTTTCCTTCCCCTTTGTTGTTGGTGTTTATTTTACCTGAATTTCTAAATGTACATGCCTATCAGAAATAGAAACTACCCACTGGGTGATTAGCCCTGAGCGTCAAATCCCTACTGGGTCTAGCCTTGACTCTGTTTACTATGACTTCACTAGAAGAAGAAAATCTAGTTGAGGCAGAGTCTAGGAGAAAGTTTAATTTGGCTTGTGTAACTTATGAGATATGAGTACTAGAAATGAATAAATTTTTAATGTTGGCTTAAGAATGGATAAGAATAAACTGTAACTATATACACCATAACATGGAGCAAATTAAATTGTAAGGCCAATAGGAGGAAAATGATTAATAGAGACATGTGATATATAATTAATGCTGTTGAAGGTCAGTTTACATAGAATGTTTCACTGTTGTAATAATAAGATGCAACAGCTGAATGGTCATGTTTCATGAAAATTTGAAGCTTTTGTTCCATAGGATCCTCTTTCTGCTGTGAAGAGCAGACAATTGCAGAGAGTGATGAAATGAAATACTGCACTGATGATTTCCTCATATTTGGTAATAGGGTGTCAGTTACTTTCAGCAGGGCAGTTGGGCAACTCTCAGGCAGGCACACGAGGGAAGGTGGCCACCCCATCTGTTTGGTACCCAGTATCCCAGAAGACATGCAGGATGCTTTCAGTCAAACACAGTAGAAGCTGTCTGGCCTGCCCTCCAAACTGTTTTGTACTGGATTTGATTGTCTGATACCATGTGTCAAGTTAAGATCTAGTTATACCAGTAGCCAAACACTGAAACCAGGAGTCTCTTTTTGAAGGGCACATTTCCTTCCCTGATACTCAGCAAGCTAGAGAGTGAACTTACTTGTTGAAAAGTTCACACACTATACTAGATGTGATTTCAAGCAAGGAGGAGTTTTAGTGTCTGGAGTATTGGCTTTCATGGTGTCCTCTCCCCTCTTTTGCTATAGAGGGGCAGAAAGTTAAAGTTCATTCATTCATTTACAAAGCCTTTTTTCCTGTCCATTTGAGTCAGGCACTGTATTAGTCTTGGACAGCACAAACCTTCAAAGGCCTTGTGTTTGTTAGGCATCAGCATTAAAGGCTGGTAACTGTTTAATGTTATTGGATCATAAATGAATGTACCTATGTTGGCTGCTTAGGTTTTTCAAAGTTAACTCAGTTTATCACAATGTAGTCTTGGAATATTTCCTGATTTAGGAGAAGAGATGAGGAGAAGTAGATGTTTACTTCCTATTTGGTTTAGAAATGGGCAGTATCTTTTAAGTCTGGAGGGTCTACCTTGTTTTTACAAAAGTCATTGAGTAAGCAATCATATTACATTTTTAACTAGCCATGTACTCTCTTACTACACCTAAAATAAAAATTTTTGCTGAAACTAAGTCTCTTCAGATAGTAATTGAAAAAATGGAACTGTTCCTCTATGATAGTTTCCCTTAAGTACTAATTCCAACTTGCTTCCTGTTGCCCTATCATCTGTACTTTAGGCCACTTTTAGGGATCATCGAAAGAAGTCCAGCCTCAGTGATGCTCAGTGAACATGCAACCCTTTTGGAGTGGGGAGCTGGCGACTGGGTATCAGACTCTTACAGGGTAGTCTCTCACTTATCCAGTGCAAAATCACTGATGGCACAAGCTAAACCAGTGCCATCGGGGGGATGAACCACTCATACCTGAAAAGAGTTAAGAATGCCTGTTCTAGATTGCCTGCGGTCTTATCTTTAAAAATGCCTCATCTTGTGTAATTACATTCCCTGTCCTTTACTCAGGCATTTTTCAGAACACATTTTGATAATGTGCTGCTATTGTCCTTCATAAAAAGTTGAAGAAAAGTAATTTCGTACTATTAGTAAACATGATATATGTGTCTGTATTTATTTGTTTTTTGTCTTTGTCTTTTAGGGATTTTTTAATACCCTCCGAACTGAACTTGCCACCTACCCAGGTATAACAATTTCTAACATTTGCCCGGGACCTGTGCAATCAAATATTGTGAAAAATGCCCTAACTGAAGAAGTCACAAAGGTAAAATTTCTAGTTGGTGAATAATTTGAATGCTTTAGTAGTCATACCCTGGCCTTACATCATTATGCCTCAGGGTTTTCATGTTAGAATCCCTTATGAATTATTTACATAACTTAACTCAGCATTAGGAAAATTGTTATGGTTAGCTGATAGTGCTTTGGCATCCAGCTTTAGTAACAGCTAAAGAAATTACTAAGATACTGCTTATAAGTGATCCACTATTATGTGGGCTATCAATATTTTAAAAACCCAGTTTTAATCAATTCACAAATCATAGCAATGTTGAAAGTTCTGTGTGGCTGAATTTTAGTAAATTAAATCTTACTGGGATTTTAAAAGGGATTATGGTGAAGGAACTTAGCAAAACCCCCCTTGTTGAGATGTAGTAGTTTTAGGTTGACCTCACCCAGGCTTGTGCTTCCCTCAGCTCATAGATTACACGTAATTAATCTATCAAATGAACAATAAATGTCTCATGAAGAATCCAGTATCACTCCATAATACAAAAAACTCTCTAAAGACCATGAAATTTTCCTTCTTCTCCACTAATGTTTCTACTGAGATATAAATCTATATGTTTCCATGTAAATGTTTACCTATACAATTTATATTTTGCATTTTCTATGGAGGCACTGTAGTAAAATAGAATAAGCACAATGTTACAGGAATCAGGGGACCTGGAATATAGAACTGGTTACTACCAAATGGTCTGTGTGAGCACAGATAAAAGTTACTGCCTTTCTGGGCTTCAGTTTATTTGTAAAATGGTAATGGGTTAACTAAAGTAGCAGTTCCAAATTTTTTCAATATCAAGAAACCACTTTTATCTTCTTTCTCTATTTCATCCTCATGGACTCCATGTTTTATAGAACTTCATTTGCTAAATGTATGTATTAATAATTTGTTTAAAATTATTATTAAAATTACAGACTTACCATTAAGTACTTTAAGATGGTACAATTCTAACTAAAAGTGAATAACTGTTATCTTTTAGTTAGCCTGCACACTTATCTGGTTAAGTATATGAATTCTATTAGGTTTTCTGAAATATATAGCTTATGTGTGCATGTTTAGTCAGGTCTGACTCTGCGACCCCATGGACTGCAGCTCACTAGGCTCCTCTGTTCATGGAATTTTCCAGGCAAGATTACTGAAGTGGGTTGTCATTTCCTCCTTCAGGGCATCTTCCAGACCTAGGGATCGAACCCGCATCTCTTGTATCTCTTTCAATGTCAGGAGAGCCCTGTGCCTCCTGGGAAGCCCACAAATAGCTTACAGGCACCCCTTAGTGCCTATGTGGACTCCTGAGGGGCATGAGGCCACAGTAAAGGAATCACTCAACTGGATGTCTACTAAAAGTTCTCTGAGATACCCTAGAAATATAGTCATCACTCACGAATTTTTCAAAATTTTCTTAGACTACAGGCAGCACTGCAGATGAGTCCTACAAGATGGCAACCAGTCGTTGTGTGCGGCTGATGTTAGTCACCATGGCCAATGATTTGAAGGAAGTTTGGATCGCAGATCACCCTTTTTTGCTAATGTTCTATTTGTGGCAGTATATGCCAACCTTGGCCTGGTGGTTAACCAACAAAGCAGCAAAGAGAAGGATTGAGAACTTCAAGAGTGGTGTGGTAAGTCCAATTTATACATTTCTGAATTCATATCAGTCTTGTAGGAAAGCATGAAATTTTCCAATGCTTAAAAACTTTTCTTACTAACTGTCTGCCAATCTCATGATATATTAATAAATACAAAAGATATAAAAAGTTTCCCATCCCCAATGCATATCTGTCAGTTTACTGTAAATTACTACTGGTCTTGGAGAAAGTTTTCTACAAGGTAAAAATCAAATCAAAGATTGCCATTTTTTTCTTCTACGTTGCTCTTTGGCCAGTGTATGTGCCAAAATGCTTTTTCTCCACCATGTCTCCCCACAGACTCCAACCCATCCTACGAGTCTCTACATTCTGTAAGTGTCACCTCCTTGGGTTGATACGTGGCCTCGCCTCCCATTTCTCCCCAGGACTAGGTGCACGTCAGCCCTCTGTCAAAGCACTTCCACACTATTAAGAGATGTAGTCTCACCTGTAGTACTGGTTCCTTTGACTTTGTTCCAGAAGGTTGGTTTGCACATCTGAAATGTGCCCATGTCCGTGTTTAGGAAAACTTGCTGATAACTTATTCTTTCAGCACTCATTTTTCCAGAAAAGTGAGGAATGTTAAATGGACTGGTGAAAAATGAAACAAAAAACCAAACACCCAAACAAAATACTTAAAGAGACTTAAAGGTTCTAAAACTTTCAATATGCACTAACATGTTTAGAACTTGAAAAATCACAAAGAGGGCTATTCATTTTATACTAACCAGTTTGTTTTGGGTCAAAACATTTATAAGCGATTTCATAATTTTGGAACTTGGTACTGTGGGGGTGGTTCTAAAGGTAGAGCTCCATCAAATATTGCATCAGAGTCTGAAATTTAGAGGACAGCAGATAAAGTGGCATTGTGCCCAGCGATAGATAAGAGTTGAGGGGGAAAGGCCACCTTACTAAAGAGGTGAACCAACATTCTGGTTAAAAGCATGGAACAAGGTGCTGGGCTACCTAGGCTGAAATCCTAGCTATACCCCATACTCATCCTACGATCCCAGGCAAGTTATTTCTCTATATCTCAATCTCCCCATCTACAATACTTTGGCCACCTGATAAGAAGAACCGACTCATTGGAAAAGACCCTGATGCTGGGAAAGATTGAAGGCAGGAGGAGAAGGGGATGACAGAGGATGAGATGGTTGGATGGCATCACCGACTTGATAGACCTGAGTTTGAGCAAGCTCTGGGAATTGGTGATGGACAGGGAAGCCTGGTGTGCTGCAGTCCATGGGGTTGCGAAGAGTTGGACACAACTGAGTGAACTGAACTGAACCATTTACAAAATGAAGATTACTGTTGATAGTAGCACCTAGTCATAGGATTGTTATGGGGATTAAATGAGTTAGTATGTGGAAAGCTCTTAAAATCTACCATGGTGTGTTACAGTCATTAAGTATTAGCTGTTACTGCTTTTGTTTTGATGGCAGGAGGATATTTAGCAAACAGACAGTAAAGATTAAAGAATTAAATAATATGGCAGAGGGAGAATGCATTATAGAAATCACTGTTTCAGAGGAGAAAGAAGGACTAGAGGCTAGAGTTTCAGTCCCATTGTAGCAGTTGTTCATAAGAAGGTTAGTTTGTTTTGTATACAGAATACCAACAGAATACTTAACGTAAATCTTGGGCTTCCCTAGTGCCTCAGTAAAGAATCCACCTGCCAACGCGGGAGATGCAAGTTCGATACCTGGGTCAGGAAGATCCCCTGGAGAAGGGAACGGCAACCCACTCCAGTATTCTTGCCTGGGAAATCCCAGGGACAGGGGAGCCTGACGTGCTATACACCATGGGGTAGCAAAAATGTCGGATACGACTTAGCAACTAAACAACAGCAGTGTAAATATAGGCATTGCATTACATCTAACATTTGCTAAAAATCATGACTTCTCTCTTCCTACCAACATATTTGAATTATTGCTTATTAGGTGGTCTGACTGCTTTATCACTTTATGATAAACTAGGCTTCCTTTCATTTCCCCAAATCATTTTGAGATATATCTTATTCTTTACACAAAACCCTAGAAACTTTAAGAAGTTGTTCATTTTTTTTTACTTCTCTCCTCATTGCTCTTTCCTCCCTACTGTTATTTTGTATTGTGTATATTCATCTCCTTATTGAAATTTGTTTGTAAGAATCTCAGTTAAGAGAATGCCACTATTATTCCCAAACTAAATGTTGTTGTTGTTATTCAGTCACTAAGTTGTGTCTGACTCTATGATCTCGTGGATTATAGCACCCCAGGCTCTTCTGTCCTTCACTATCTCCTGGAGTTTGCTCATATCCATGTTCATTGAGTTGGTGGTGCTATCTAACTATCTCATCCTCTGTTGCCCCCTTTTCCTTTTGCCTTCAATATTTCCCAGCATCAGGGTCTTTCCCAGTGAGTCAGCTCTTCTCATCAGGTGGTCAAAGTATTGGAGCTGCAGCCTTAACATCAGTCCTCCCAATGAATATTAAGGGTTGCTTTCCTTTAGGATTGATTGGATTGATCTCCTTGCAGTCCACAGGACTCTCAAAAGTCTTCTCCAGCACCACGATTTGAAAGCATCAATTCTTTGGTGCTCAGCCTTCTTCATGATCCACCTCTCAAATCCATACATGACTACTGGAAAAACTATGACTTTGATTATACGGACCTTTGTTGGCAAAGTGACGTCTCTGCTTTTTAATACATTGTTTAGGTTCGTCATAGCTTTCCTTCCAAGGAGCAAGTCTTTTAATTGCATGACTGCAGTCACCATCCACAGTGATTTTGGAGCCCAAGAAAAGAAACTCTGTCAGTGCTTCCACTTTTTCCTCTTCTATTTGCCATGAAGTGATGGGACCAGATCCCATTATCTTAGTTCTTTGAATGTTGAGTTTTAAGCCAGCTTCTTCACTCTTCTCTTTCACCTTTACCAAGAGGCTCTTTAGTTCCTTTTTACTTTCTGCCATTAGAGTGGTATGATCTGCATATCTGAGGTTGTTGATATTTCTCCCAGCAGTCTTGATTTCAGCTGGTGATTCATCCAGCCCAGCATTTTGCATAATGTACTTTGCATAGATGTTAAATAAGCAGGGTGACAATATACAGCCGTGTCGTACTCCTTTCCCAATTTGGAACCAATTGTTCAACATCTAGTTCTAACTCTTTCTTCTTGACCCATATTCAGGTTTCTTAGGAGACAGGTAAGGTGGTCTCTTAAAGAATTTTCTGCAGTTTGCTATGATCCACACAAAGGCTTTAGTGTAGTCAGTGAAGCAGAAATAGATGTTTTTCTGGAATTCCCTTGCTTTCTCAGTGATCCAACAAATGTCGGCAATTTGATCTCTGGTTCCTCTGCCTCTTTGAAACCCAGCTTGTACATCTGGAAGTTCTTGGTTTGTGTACTGCTGAAGCCTAGCTTGAAGGATTTTCAGCATACCCTTGCTGGCACATGAAATGAGCACAGTTGTACAGTAGTTTGAATAGTTTTTGGCATCGCCAAATGAACCAAGATCATCTGTCATTTTCTTGTCATCTCCTGCTTGACCACATTGAATTTACCTTGGTTCATGGATCTAACATTCCAGGTTCCTATGCAATATTGTTCTTTACAGCATTAGACTTTACTTTCACCACCAGACACATTCACAACTGAATGTTGTTTCCGCTTTGGCCCAGCCACTTAATTCTTTTTTTTTCCTTTACTTTTATTAGTTGGAGGCTAATTACTTTACAATGTTGTAGTGGTTTTTGCCATACATTGACATGAATCAGCCATGGATTTACATGTGTTCCCCATCCTGAACCCCCCCTCCCACCTCCCTCCCCATCCCATCCCTCTGGGTCATCCCAGTGCACCAACCCTGAGCACTTGTCTCATGGATCCAACCTGGACTGGCGATCTGTTTCACAATTGATAATTGTGATGTTTTCATGTTTCAATACATGTTTCAATGCTATTCTCTCAGATCATCCCACCCTTGCCTTCTCCCATAGAGTCTGTTCTATACATTTGTGTCTTTTTCTGTCTTGTATATAGGGTTATCGTTACCATCTTTCTAAATTCCATATATATGCGTTAGTATACTGTATTGGTATTTATCTTTCTGGCTTACTTCAATCTGTATAATGGGTTCCAGTTTCATCCATCTCATTAGAACTGATTCAAATGTATTCTTTTTAATAGCTGAGCAATATTCCACTGTGTATATGTATCATAGCTTTCTTATCCATTCGTCTGCTGATGGGCATCTAGGTTGCTTCCATGTCCTGGCTATTATAAACAGTGCTGCAATGAACATTGGGGTACACGTGTCTCTTTCAGTTCTGGTTTCCTCGGTGTGTATGCCCAGAAGTGGAATTGCTGGGTCATATGGCAGTTCTATTTCCAGTTTTTTAAGGAATCTCCACACTGTTTTCCATAGTCCAGCCACTTAATTCTTTATGGAGCTAGTAGTAATTGCCCTTTGCTCTTCCTCAGTAGCATATTAGACACCCTCTGACCTTAGGGGGCCCATTTTCTGGTGTCCTGTCTTTTTGTCTTTTCATACTGTCCATGAGGTTCTCTAGGCAAGAATTTGTTTCTGTTCTTTAGGCTAGGAACAGTATGTCTGGAACCTTGTTTTGATGTATTGTTATTAATTTTAGGCATCTAAAACAATAACATCATTGAATTTTATGTTATAATTTGGTTTTGTCTTATTTAGTGTAAATTCTTGAAAGTGGTAAATGGGTATCTCCCCAAATGAAATGTCACTTCTTAGAAATTACTGAATTGCCTTGTTTTATTCTTTAAGCAATATACTAAAAGTTCACAAATGATTTTGGAGTTATCTTTCAAGTATTTTAATTCTAAAGACTCTTTGTATGTATTAAAGCAAGCCAGTGTAGGTATGACATACTGATCAGAAGAGTAATAGAAATTTCAGCATTTATGAAATGGCATACTCATATGTTAACAAATGACAGGGAAATAATGTTGCTAAGCCCCTTAGAGATATTTTTTGTAGCTCTACAATTTTGGCTTTGATTTTTATTCCTATTTAAGTATTTTTCCAGGGATTTATAAGGATTCTCAACAGTGAATCATGATGATATAGATTCTCAAAACAGAAGGAATTAATTGTCAAAAACTGGGGTAGAGGAAACTGATTCATGTTTCTGTTATTCTGTTATAGGATGCAGATTCCTCTTATTTTAGAAGCGTGAAGAAAAAACATGACTGAAGGAGTACTTGCATTTCTCAAGCCACTGGAAAGAGAAATGGAAAACACAAAAAACGGCGATCTTCTTACACATTGAAGAATAACTTTTCATTTTATTTCTTGATATAACTTTCTTTTCAATATGTAATAAATAACAAGAATGACAGGAGTCTTGCCATAAATATGTTAATACATATTCCATTCCTGGGTAATGTACTCTAGTATATATGCTTAAAATTTAGGTTAGCAGAATGCTAACCAAAGAATTATAGTAATCCATTTACCATAAATGCACGGGCTATTACATGAAGCAGAGTGCTGGACAGCGGGCAGATACAAAGAAGTGTCTGAAAAGGTCCTGCCTCCAAGGTGCTTACACTTTCTTGGAAGAGTTCACAGGTACATATGACTGGAATTTGACGCCATAGGTAGGACTCATAGCAGCCGTTATTTTTAAAAACCTGTTATATGTCATTTGCTGTACTGAGGTGGTTTGTAATTAATTAATTAACTTATTCCTCATAACAGCCTTCTAAGGTAGGTGGTATTATCCACCTTTGTAGATGAAGAAAGAAATGCCCAAAGCAAATAGATGTTACTTTCCCAAGGTCACAGAGCTAGTAATGGGTAAAGCCTGGGTTAAACTCAGCTCAGGAAGATTCCATTGGTGACTTCTTATTTTAGTTATTATTGTCAACTTTACTTTAACTTTTAGTGTCTTACAGTAGAAAACATGCATAGGCTACAAGAGAAAACCAACAAATGTTCCTTGACTATTTACTATCAAGGGAGAACAGGGGAAGAAAAACATGGTTCTCATTGATAAGTGGTTCACATTTTAGTTAAAGACAAGGTTCAGTTCAGTCACTCAGTCATGTCTGACTCTTTGCGACCCCACAGACTGCAGCACGCCAGGCTTTCCTGTCCATCACCAATTCCCGGAGCTTGTTCAAACTCATGTCCATCAAGTTGGTGATGCCATCCAATGATTTCATCCTTTCACGCCTTCTCCTCCTGCCTTCAATCTTTCCCAGCATCAGGGTCTTTTCCAATGAGTCAGTTCTTCGCATCAGGTGGCCAAAGTACTGGAGCCATCAGTCTCTCCAATGAATACTCAGGACTGATTTCCTTTAGGATGGGCTGGTTGGATTGCCTTGCAGTCCAAGGGACTCTCAAGAGTCTTCTCCAACACCACAGTTTAAAAGCATCAATTCTTCGGCACATCAATTCTTACGGTCCAACTCTTACATCCACACATGACTACTGGAAAAACCATAGCCTTGACTAGTTGGACCTTTGTTGGCAAAGTATTGTCTCTGCTTTTTAATATGCTGTCTAGGTTGGTAAAGAATCTGCCTGCAATGCAGGAGACCCAATCCCTGGGATGGGAAGATCCCCTGGAAAAGGAAATGGCAGCCCACTTCAGTATTCTTGCCTGGAGAATCCCAAGGACAGAGGAGCCTGGCAGGCTACAGTCCGTGGGTTTGCAAGAGTCGGACACGACTTAGCGACTTCACCACCACCACCACTAGGTTGGTCATAGCTTTTCTTCCAAGGAGCAAGCGTCTTTTAATTTCATGGCTGCAATCACCATCTGCAGTGATTTTGGAGCCCAAAAAAATAAAGTCTGACACTGTTTCCACTGTTTCCCTACCTATCCTAGAGCATAGTGATGAGTAAAGAAAGCAAATGATGAACTATAACACAATTCTGTTTAGGTACACTTAAATTTATGTACATAGAAGATAGTGCTCATTTTGTCCACAGGGGATCCCAGATAATGGGATTAGACACAGGCTGGGAAATTATGTTTGGTATATTTAAAGATTTTGAAACACAAGATGGAGAATTTCAGCAGCAACCTGTGTCCATTGATGGATAAAGAAAATGTGGTATATAGATATTGATACAATGCAATAACTCAGCCATTAAAAAAAATCTAGCCACTTGAGACAACATGGATGGATCTAGAGGGGTATTATGCTGAGTGAAATGTGTCAGACAAAGAAAAATACCACATAATCTCACTTATATGTGTAATCTAAAAAACAAAACAAAAAAAAACAGACACATAGCCATGGACAAGAAACAGGAGATTGGTGGGTGGGGGCAAAATAGGTGAAGGGGATTCAGAGGTACAAACCTCTAATTATAAACCCCTGGGTTTGTTCCTATTGTCTTGTTTTTCCTGGATTTTGATCATGTTGTCTTATCTCCTCAGGTGTTTTAGATTTTCCAACATAAATATGAAAAATTATAAAAATAATTAAAAAATCCAGAGAAGATTAATATTTGCTCAGGGTAGCAGCTAGGTACACTACAAATCTAGGATCACCTTAATCCAGTTTTGAAAAGATTTGGGCTTAGTTGTTCAGTTGTGTCTGACTCTTTGCGACCCCATGGACTGCAGCCCACCAGGCTCCTCTGTCCTTGGGATTTTCCAGGCGAGAATACTGGAGTGGGCTGCCATTTCCTTCTCTAGGAGATCTTCCTGATCCAGAATCGAACTAGGGTCTCCTGTATTGCAGGCAGATTCTTTAACAGGTGAGTTACTAGGGAAGCCCCTTGAAAAGATTGAAAAGATTCAAAATTGATCTGTTTTTTTTTATCCTCCTTCTTTGGAGAGCCCTAGACTCAATCTTTAACACTTTAACTTAGTAGGAAGTCTGCCAAAAGTGTTAGTTGTCTTCCCAGCCACCTCCTCCTGAATCAACCAATGTTCCTAGAAGAAAAGCAGCCCAAATGCTGAGCTCAGGTCTCGAAGTTTCATTCTGCCTTGGGTCTTGGTGATATAATCCTTCACTGTCTTCTTGATTCACTGATACTTTTGACACAGATTTTAAAATCTTTTGCACAGCTTCCCTAGTTCTTTGTGAGATGTCTGATGTGAATTACATGTGCACTACTAAAAGTGGAAGTCAGAGAAGCTGGTTTTAGGGCAAGTTCAATAAGGTCAAGCTATTTTGATTGTATCAGATGGAGATAAATGGTTACATATACAGGTGCAGTGCTAAGAGACGTTAAGTACATGTATTTGAACATCATTAATTTATTGATGATATGTAAGGTTTTGGGAGTGAATGCGATTGTCTATGATGAAATGTAGAGTAAGAAGAGGTGGCCTGAACCACTTATTAAGAAATTCCAAAATTCAGAGGTCAGGCAGAAAAGGAAAAGTGGTAAAGGCAATTGAGGAGTAGTCAGGGAGACAAGAAGAAAATGAAGATCATGTGGTATCAGGGAAGTCCAAAAGAAAAAAAAAGGTGACTCAAGCAGTTGTCAAAAGTGTCAAGTGCTGCTTAAGAAAGTGAAGTTGCTCAGTCGTGTCCGACTCTTTGCGACCCCATGGACTGTAGCCTACCAGGATCCTCCATCCATGGGATTTTCCAGGCAAGAATACTGGAGTGGGTTGCCAAATAAGACAGGAATATAAAAGTCACTGTAGTGGACCCTTGAACAGTGCTGGGGTTTTAATCTGTATATAATCTATAGTAGGCCCTATGTTTCCATGGAAACAATTTCAGACCACGTAGTAGCTTAGCATTTACTAATGAAAAAAATCCATGTACAAGTGAACCTGCACAGTTCAAACCTACATTGTTCAAGGGTCAACTGTAGTTGGTTTGATAATATGCAAGTAAATAATGACTTTAATAAAAACTTTATTTTGGGGGAACAGTAGAAATGGAATCCAAACAGGAACACTTTGACAAGTGAATGAAGATGAGAAAACTTGGCCATGAATGAATGGCAAGACATTGAGGCAGTTTGAGAAGAATCCATGGCAAAGAGAAAGCACGGCATGGCACTATTATAATAGTGTAAATCTTTAAACAACTTAAAATGCCCATTATTTGAGGGATAGTCTAATACTCTGTTATTTATATCTATTAAAGTTATATAATCACTAAAACTGATAATTAGCGTGCAAAGACTCGGACACAACTGAGCGACTGAATTGAACTGAACTGAATAATATGAGAAAATTTCCGTCAGTGACAAAAAAAGATATATACATAATATATATGTGTGCGTGTATGTATGTACTGTTGCTGTTTAGTTACTAAGTCATGTTCAACTCTTGCGACTCCATGGACAGTAGCCCGCCAAACTTCTCTGTCTATATGTGTGTATATGTATATATTTCCAGCTAATACATCTCAATTACATAAATCATAAGCCTGAGATCCAAACTCAGATGTAACACCAATCCCATTTTAATAACTATATTATATTGCTTCCCCCAAAATGACTAACACACAAATCTCGTGAATTCATTAACTGAAATTAGTCCAAAAAAGTATCCTTTAACATTGCTGTACTGAACTGTTCCACATAATAAAGGAATAATAGTAATAAAAACCTAATTGGTACATTTCAAATAATTTCAGTCATTACTATAGAGAATGTATTATTGTACTACCAACCCAGGAGGCTACTACAGACTAAATAAAGGGTACTATAGATGAAAATAATAAAGGTAGAATAAAGGCACAATAAAGGACAGAAATGGTATAGACCTAATAGAAGCAGAAGATAGTAAGAAGAGGTGGCAAGAATACACAGATGAACTATGCAAAAGATATCTTAATGACCCAGATAACCACAATAGTGTTATCAGTCACCTAGAGCCAGACATTCTGGAATGCAAAGTCAACTGGGCCTTAGGAAGCATCACTACAAAGCTAGTAGAGATGATGGAATTCCAGCTGAGCTATTTCAAATCCTAAAAGATGATACTGTGAAAGTGCTGCACTGAATATGCCAGCAAATTTGGAAAACTCAGCAGTGGCCACAGGACTGGAAAAGGTCAGTTTTCATTCCAATCTCAAAGAAAGGCAATGCTAAAGAATGTTCAAACTCCTGTACAACTGCATTCAGTTCACACACTAGCAAAGTAATGCTCAAAATTCTCCAAGCTAGGCTTCAACAGTACGTGAACCAAGAACTTCCTGATGTTCAAGCTGGATTTAGAAATGGCAGAGGAACCAGAGATCAAATTGCCACATCCATTGGATTACAGAAAAAGCAAGAGAATTTAAGAAAAACATCTGCATCTTTGATTATGCTAAAGCCTTTGACTGTGTGGATCTCAACAAACTGTGGAAAATTCTTAAAGAGATGGGAATACCAGACTGCCTTACTTGCATCATGAGAAATCTGTATGCAGGTCAAGAAGCAAGAGCTAGAACCAGACATGGAACAATGGACTGGTTCCAAATTGGGAAAGGAATACATCAAGACTACATATTGTCACCCTGCTTATTCAACTTACATGCAGAGTACATCATGCAAAATGCTGGGCTGGATGAAGCACAGCTGGAATCTAGATTGCCAGGAGAAATATCAATAATCTCAGATATACAGATGACACCACTCTTATGGCAGAAAGTGAAAAGGAACTAAAGAGCCCCTTGATGAAGGTGAAAGATGACAGGGAAAAAGTTGGCTTAAAACTCAACATTCAGAAAATTAAGATCATGGCATCCAGTCCCACCACTTCATGGCAAATAGATGGGGAAACAACTGAAACAGTGACAGACTTTATTTCTATGGGCTCCAAAATCACTGCAGATGGTGACTGCAGCCATGAAATTAAAAAAACACTTGCTCCTTGGAAGAAAAGCTATGACCAACATATTAAAAACATGATAGCATATTAAAAAGCAGAGACATTACTTTGTCGACAAAGGTCCATATAGTGAAAGCTATTGTTTTTTCAGAGTTGGACCATAAAGAAGGCTGAGTGCCAAAGAATTGATGCTTTTGAACTGTGGTGTTGGAGAAGACTTTTTTTTTTTTTTGATGTGTTAATTATTCTTTATGCTATTATAAAATGCACTGTTTCTTCAGAACCATCCTATGTGCAAAGTCAAAAGATGTTTACAGACAAATGTTAAACATAACAAGAAACATGGGGTGCACCCATTTGGCAAGAGCTGAGCCTCTGTTTTCAGTCTTCATCATCTGGAGGGATACCCAATTCCTCATCTGTCCACTGGGAAGGGTCGGGATAAGGAAAGTGACCCAGCACAGCATCTGAGTCATGTCAGAAGCACCAGAGAATCGAGAACCACATGGTCGCACTGAAGAACTCGGCCTGGATCACCTGGGATCTGGTCAGCTGCGGGAACTGTCTGTACCGGGGCTCGATGTGCGCACCTCTGCCAGCCCACGGGCTCCAGCCGCCCGCGTGCAGTGGCCTCTGAAGGGGTGGCCTCCAACGTGAGTGAAAGGCAACAGTCGCTTCAGAGCCGACATGCCAGCCATCGTTAGACCGGCCGTTGCCCAGGTCGCACCGCCGCAGCACCTGGAGAAGACTCTTGAGAGTCCCTTGGACTGCAAGGAGATCCAACCAGTCCATCCTAAAGGAAATCAGTCCTGAATATTCATTGGAAGGACTGATGCTGAAGCTGAAGCTCCAATACTTTGGCCACCTGATGTGAAGAGCCGACTCATGAGAAAAGACCCTGATGCTGGGAAAGACTGAAGGCAGGAGGAGAGGGGATGACAGAGAATGAGATGGTTGGATGGCATCACCAGCTCAATGAACATGAGTTTGAGCAAGCTCTGGGAGTTTGTAAAGGACAGGGAAGCCTGGTATGCTGCAGTCCATGGGATCACAAAGAGTTGAACACAACTGAGAGACTGAACAACAACAACACAGATGAAAACAAAGTAAGGTGTAGAGAAAATTCCTCTCAAATGATGACGATTCATTATTTAACCTCCTTATAAGTTCCTGTAAAAAGTTCCTAAGCAGCAAAAGAATGAAAATAAAACCCTGATCACATTATGAAAATTTGTCTCCTATCTTTTTTGGTTTGAGTTCAAACAACTTAAGACAATAGTAACTGGTAGTCCTATCGGGCAAGTCATTCTTCAGAATCAGTATATTCAGTGGAAAAGAAATGCACAATGAGCCAGATCTACAGACTGGCCTCTAACAGTCATAATCAGGTTACCTTAATGTTGCTAATCCTGCTGAGTACATGATGAATGGGATGAACCCTTTTCCTTTTAAATATATCAAAAGGCTATCTGGGAAAAAAATAAAAATTTATTTTGGAAGAGATTTTATTAAAAGTTTTTAAGCTTTCTGAATTGAAGTATATGAAAAGAAACTGAATAGATTATATGAAAACATTCAGAGCATGTTAAATGTTAAAATAAACAGCAGAAAGTTTGAAAATACTATAAAATTTAATTATATTTCAAATAAATATATGTACATTTTGCAACCTTCAGTAGGATCCATTATTATTACTTAAAAAACACTGATATGCATATCTTTTAAGCATGTAAAATATACATAGTTTTTGACTTCTCTAAGGCAAGTCACTTATCACACATTAAAGAAAGCATTAAAAAATTCATTTTATAATCTTATACAAATGTTTTATATTTATCAAAGCCTACCACAATCCATAGGGCACAAATACTGGCCAACTAATTCTAACTTTTATATTATACATAAAGTTGTTGTTTTATACCAGTAGGATATCTAAGAAAATCAACTTTACAGAGCTTAGCTTTTCTCAGGCATCTGACTTGTAGGAGGAGAGAGGTAAGTCCAGTGAAGTTATAAGGAATCACAATGTTAACTTTTCTAGAATGAAAAAATAAACACACCTCATTTGCTCACAATACAGTTACAAGTCAAAATGGCCTCTACACCAAATGTATATGGAGAGGTTTTGAAGAATAAATTGGATATCCCAGGGGAGGATCAGCTGCTTGTACTGTAAGGTTTCTTAAAAGTAGTGGATGAGCTTGTATACTATAACGTTCCTCATCATCATTTGTGGCATAAAGCAATTCCCATGAAAGATTGGCCCACTGACCTCTAACAGCTTCAGCATTTAACTTCCCAACATGGATCAATAATTCTTGAAGGGTAAGTACTCTCCCAGTGTAAACTCCCTGTAAAGAAGAAAGGAGGTTGGAGGGAAAGAAAAAGAAGAGAGATTATATTCAGGCCTTTATTTATAAACTTAGAGAAAAACTCCACTGTAGTTAAGCAAACTTAAACAGAAAGTAATATATCAAAATGTACATGAGTTGCTTGTCTTCAAAATCAAGAATCACTTCTATTTGGTTGCTCTCCAACTAAGTGTGAAATAAAAAAATTTCCTGACATTGTACTCACTTCTTCTTTCTTTCTTCTCTATTCTCTCACTCCATCTGGCCTCAGCAAAACGTAAGTCATAAATATTAACAATCATCCAATTATTGAGGTATATTTCATATTCCAAATAATTTAATGGCTTTTTAGTATATTCAGATATGTATAACTATCTCCACAATTTTTGGGTATTTTCAGCACCTCAAAAAGAAACTCTGTACTCTTTAGCTATCACCCTCCTATCCCTAATCCCCCCAGTCACAAGCAACCACTAATGGCTGAGTAGTATTCATGTGTGTGTGTGTGTGTGTGTGTGTGTACATCTTTACCCATTCAGCTGTCAGTGGATATATAGGTTGCTTCCATGTCTTGGCTATTGGTAAACAGTGCTGTTATGAACACTAGGGTGCATGGATCTTCTTGATTACAGTTTTTGTCTTCTTTCAGATATATGTCCAGGAGTGGGATTGTTGGATCATATGGTAACTATTTTTAGCTTTTTAGGGAACTTTTGTATTGCTCTCCATAGTGGCTGTACCTATTTACCTCCCCACCAACAGTATAAGACGGTTCCTTGAACTCTCCACACTCTCTCCAGCATTTATTGTTTGTGGATTTTTTTTAATATTAGCTATTTTGACTGGTTTGAGGTGATATTTCACTGTAGTTTTGATTTGTGTTTCTCTAATAACTGGCAATACTGAACATTTTTCATGTTCCTTGATACCATGAGTATAATGTTAGCTGTGGGTGTCAATATGTCGCCTTTATTATGTTGAGGTATGTTCCCTCTATACCCCTACCTTCTGGAAAATATTTTATCTATCATAAATGGATGGTGAATTTTGTCAAAAGCCTTTTCTGCATTTATTGAGATGATCATATATTTTAATTTGTTAATGTGGTGTATCACATTTATTTTTTGTGGATATTAAAGAATCCTTGCATTCCTCAGAAAAATCCCACTTGATTATGGTTTATGATCTTCTAAATATATTGTTGGGATAAGTGGGCTAATATTTCAATGAAAAATTTTACATCTATATTCATCATTGATACTGGCCTGTTTTTAATTAATTTATTTGGAGGCTAATTACTTTACAATATTGTGGTGGTTTTTGCCATACATTCACATGAATCAGCCATGGGTGTACATGTGTTCCCCATCCTGACCCCCCCTCACACCTCCTTCCCCATCCCATTTCTGAGGGTCATCCCAATGCACCAGCCCTGAGCACCCTGCCTCATGCATCTAAGCTGGACTGGCGATCTATCTCACATATGATAATATACATGTTTCAATGCTAGTCTCTCAAACCATCCCACCCTCGCCTTCTCCCACAGAGTCCAACAGTCTGTTCTTTACATCTGTATCTTGCATATAGGGTCATTGTTACCATCTTTCTAAATTCCACATATATGCATTAATATACTGTATTGGTGTTTTTCTTTCTGACTTTGTTCTGTTTAATAGGCTCCAGTTTCATCCACTTCATTAGAACTGATTCAAATGCATTCTTTTTAATAGTTGAGTAATATTCCATTGTGTATATGTACCACAGCTTTCTTTTTTGGTACTACAACTTTCTTATCCATTCATCTGCTGATGGGCATCTAGGTTGCTTCCATGTCCTGGCTATTGTAAACAGTGCTGTGATGAACACTGGGGTACACGTGTCTCTTCCAATGCTGGTTTCCTCGGTGTGTGTGCCCAGCAGTGGGATTTCTGGGTCGTATGGCAGTTCTATTTCCATTTTTTTAAGGAATCTCCACACTGTTCTTCATAGTGGCTGTACTAGTTTGCATTCCCACCAACAGTGTAAGAGGGTTCTTTTTCTCCGCACCCTCTCCAGCATTTGTTTGTAGACTTTTTGACAGCAGCCATTCTGTCTGGCGTGAAATGGTACCTCATTGTGGTTTTGATTTGCATTTCTCCAATAATGATTGATGTTTAGCATGTTTTCATGTGTTTGTTAGCCATCTGTATGTCTTCTTTGGAGAAATGTCTGTTTAGTTCTTCAGCCCATTTTTTGATTGGGTCGCTTATTTTTCTGGAATTGAGCCGCAGGAGTTGCTTGTATATTTTTGAGATTAATTCCTTGTCAGTTGCTTCATTTGCTATTATTTTCTTCCATTCTGAAGGCTGTCTTTTCACCTTGCTTATAGTTTCCTTCGTTGTGCAAAAGTTTTTAACTTTAATTAGGTTCCATTTGCTTATTTTTGCTTTTATTTCCATTACTCTGGGAGGTGGGTCATATAGAATCCTGCTATGATTTATGTCAGAGAGTGTTTTGCCTGTTTTCCTCTAGGAGTTTTATAGTTTCTGGTCTTACGTTTAGATCTTTAATCCATTTTATTTTTGTGTATGGTGTTAGAAAGTGTTCTAGTTTCATTCTTTTAACAGTGATTGACCAGTTTTCCCAGCACCACTTGTTACAGAGATTGTCTTTTCTCCATTGTAATTTCTTGTCTCCTTTGTCAAAGATAAGGTGTCCATAAGTGCATGGATTTATCTCTGGGCTTTCTATTTTGTTCCACTGATCTATGTTTCTGTCTTTGTGCCAATACCATACTGTCTTGATGACTGCGGCTTTGTAGTAATAGCCTGAAGTCAGGCAGATTGATCCCTCCAGTTCCATTCTTTGTGCTCAAGATTGCTTTGGCTATTCCAGGTTTTTTGTATTTCCATACAAATTGTGAAATTATTTGTTCTAATTCTCTGAAAAATCCCGTTGGCAGCTTGATAGGGATTGCATTGAATCTATAGATTGCTTTTGGGTAGTATACTCATTTTCACTATATTGATTCTTTTGATTCATGAACATGGTATGTTTCTCCATCTATTTGTGTCATCTTTGATTTCTTTCATCAGTGTTTTACAGTTTTCTATAAATAGGTCTTTAGGTTTCTTTAGGTAGATTTATTCCTAAGTATTTTATTCTTTTCGTTGCAATGGTGAATGGAATTGTTTCCTTAATTTCTCTGTTTTCTCATTGTTAGTGTATAGGAATGCAAGGGATTTCTGTGTGTTAATTTTATATCCTGCAACTTTACTGTATTCATTGATTAGCTCTAGTTAATTTTCTGGTGGAGTCTTTAGGGTTTTTTATGTAGAGGATCATGTCATCTGCAAACAGTGACAGTTTTACTTCTTCCTTCTTCTTTTCCAATCTGGATTCCTTTTCTTTTTCTGCTCTGATTGCTGTGGCCAAAACTTCCACAACTATGTTGAATAGTAGTGGTGAGAGTGGGCATCCTTGTCTTGCTCCTGACTTTAGGGGAAATGCTTTCAATTTTTCACCATTGAGGATAATGTTTGCTGTGGGTTTATCATATATGGCTTTTATTATGTTGAGGCATGTTCCTTCTATGCCTGCTTCCTGGAGGGTTTTTTAAAATCATAAATGGATGTTGAATTTTGTCAAAGGCTTTTTTCTCCATCTATTGAGATAATCATATGGTTTTTACCTTTTGTTAATGTGGTGTATCACATTGATTAATTTGTGAACATTGAAGAATCCTTCCATCCCTTGGATAAAGCCCACTTGGTCATGACGTATGATCTTTTTAATATGCTGTTGGATTCTGTTTGCTAGAATTTTGTTAAGGATTTTTGCATCTATGTTCATCAGTGATATTGGCCTATAGTTTTTTCTTTCTTTGTGGCATCTTTGTCTGGTTTTGGTATTAGGGTGATGGTGGCCTCATAGAATGAGTTTGGAAGTTTACCTTCCTCTGCAATTTTCTGGAAGAGTTTGAGGAAGATATGTGTTAGCTCTTCTCTAAATTTTTGGTAAAATTCAGCTGTGAAGTCATCTGGTCCTGGGCTTTTGTTTGTTGGAAGATTTCTGATTACTGTTTCGATTTCTGTGCTTGTGATGGGTCTGTTAAGATTTTCTATTTCTTCCTGGTTCAGTTTTGGAAAGTTACACTTTCCTAAGAATTTGTCTGTTTCTTCCAAGTTGTCCATTTTATTGGCATATAGTGGCTGATAGTAGTCTCTTATGATCCTTTGTATTTCTGTGTTGTCTGTTGTGATTTCTCTATTTTCATTTCTAATTTTGTTGATTTGATTCTTCTCCCTTTGTTTCTTGACAAGTCTGGCTAATGGTCTGTCTATTTATCTTCTCGAAGAACCAGCTTTTAGCTTTGTTGATTTTTGCTATGGTCTCTTTTGTTTCTTTTGCATTTATTTCTGCCCTAATTTTTGTGATTTCTTTCCTTCTCCTAACCTGGGGTTCTTCGTTTCTTCCTTTTCTAGTTGCTTTAGGTGTAGAGTTAGGTTATCTATTTGATTGCTTGCCTGTTTCTTGAGGTGGGCTTGTATTGCTATGAATGTTCCCCTTAGCACTGCTTTTACTGAATCCCATAGGTTTGGGGTTGTTGTGTTTTCATTTTCATTCATTTCTATGCATATTTTGATTTCTTTTTTTATTTCTTCTGTGATTTGTTGGTTATTCAGAAGTGTGTTGTTTAGCCTCTATGTTTGTATTTTTAATAGTTTTTTTTCCTGTAGTTGACATCTAATCTTACCGCATTGTGATCAGAAAAGATGTATGAGATTATTTCAATTTTTTTGAATTTACCAAGGCTAATTTACGGCCCAGGATGTGATCTATCCTGGAGAATGTTCTGTGTGCACTTGGGAAGAAAGGTGAAATTCATTGTTTTAGGGTGAAATGTCCTGTAGATATCAATTAGGTCTAACTGGTCCATTGTATCATTTAAAGTTTGTGTTTCCTTGCTAATTTTCTGTTTAGTTGATCTATCCATAGGTGTGAGTGGGGTGTTAAAGTCTCCCACTATTATTGTGTTACTGTTAATTTTCCCGTTCATGTTTGTTAGCATTTGCCTTACATACTGCGGTGCTCTATGTTGGGTGCATATATAATTGTTATATCTTCTTCTGGGATTGATCTTTTGATCATTATGTAGTGTCCTTCTTTGCCTCTTTTCATGGCCTTTATTTCAAAGTCTATTTTATCTGATATGAGTATTGCTACTCCTGCTATCTTTTGGTCTCCATTTGCATGAAATATCTTTTTCCAGTCCTTCACTTTCAGTCTGTATGTGTCCCTAGGTTTGAGGTGGGTCTCTTGTAGACAGCATATATAGGGGTCTTGTTTTTGTATCCATTCAGCCAGACTTTGTCTTTTAATTGGGGCATTCAACCCATTTACATTTGAGGTAATTATTGATAAGTATGATCCTGTTGTCATTTACTTTGTTGTTTTGGGTTCGAGTTTATAAACCTTTTCTGTGTTTCCTGTCTAGAGAAGATTGTTAGCATTTGTTGAAGAGCTGGTTTGGTGGTGCTGAATTCTCTGAGCTTTTGCTTGTCTGTAAAGCTTTTGATTTCTCTTTCATATTTGAATGATATCCTTGCTGGGTACAGTAATCTGGGTTGTAGGTTTTTCTCTTTCATCACTTTAGGTATGTCCTGCCATTCCCTTCAGGCTTGAAGAGTTTCTATTGAACTATCAGCTGTTATCCTTATGATGGTCCCCTTGTGGGTTATTTGTTGTTTTTCCCTTGCTGCTTTTAATATTTGTTGTGTTTGATCTTCATTAATTTGATTAATATGTCTTGGGGTGTTCTGCCTTGGGTTTATCCTGTTTGGGACTCTCTGGGTTTCATGGACTTGGGTGGTTATTTCCTTCCCCATTTTAGGGACGTTTTCAACTATTCTCTCCTCAAGTATTTTCTCATGGCTTTTTTGTAGTCTTCTTCTGGGATTCCTACGATTTGAATGTTGGGGTGTTTAACATTGTCCCAGAGGTCTCTGAGGTTGTCCTCATTTCTTTTTTCCTCTCTGCTTCATTTATTTCCACCATTCTATCTTCCACCTCACTTATCCTATCTTCTGCCTCAGTTAGTCTACTGTTGGTTCCCTCCAGAGTGCTTTTGATCTCAGTTATTGCATTATTCATTATTGATCAACTATTTTTTATTTCTTCTAGGTTCTTGTTAAACTTTTCTTGCATCTTCTCAATCCTTGTCTCCAGACTATTTGTCTGTAACTCCATTTGGTTTTCAAAATTTTGGATCATCTTTACTATCATTATTCTGAAATTCTTTTTCAGTTAGACTCCCTATCTCTGCCTCTTTTGTTTGGTTTGGTGGGATTTTATCATGTTCCTTTACCTGCTGAATATTTCTCTGCCTTTTCATCTTTAGGTTGCTGTGTTTGGGGTGGCCTTTCTGTATGCTGGAAGTTTGTGGTTCCTCTTTATTGTGGAGGTTCCTCCCTGTTAAGGTGTCCCAGTCATTAATCACTGGAAGAGGGAGAATCTTGTTGAAGACACTTGTACTTCTGGGTGAGGTCTGGGAGGTTCTGCAGAACTTCCGAGCCCTTTCCCTATGGAGTCAGGGTGCCTTATCCTTCCAGTGCATTGATGAGGTCAGCAACCAGGAATCTAGAGTTTTATTCTGGCCTGTTTTCTTTTATGGTATCTTTGTCTGATTTTAGTAACAGGTGGTGGTTTCATAGAATGAGCTTAGCAGTGTTCCTTCCTCTGCAATTTTCTGGAAGAGTTTCAGATGCAGAGGTGTGACCTCTTCTCTACATGTTTGACAGAATTTACCTGTGAAGCTATCCGGTCTTGGACTTTTGTTTCTTGGGCATTTTAAAATCACAGTTTCAATCACAGTTCATAGTTTGTATTTCTGGTTCAGTCTTGGGAGACTGTACCTTTCTAAGAATCTGCCCTTTCTTCTAGGCTGTTCATTATTTACTTTTTAAATTTTTGGCTGTACTGTGTGGCATGTGGGATTTTAGTTCCCCAACCAGAGTCGAACCTATGCTGCCTGCATCGGAACCACGCAGGTTTAACCACTGGACCACCAGGGAAGTCCCAATATAATTGACATATTTATACCTAGAATGTTATCTCTATTACTGAGGTTAAATACTTTAAAACTGATTTCTATTCTTTAAGGTTTATATAAAAAAATGTTTAGGAACACATTTTTAACCTTACCATATTAGGATCATATCCCAGAGAAAACAAGTATGGTTTTTCTTGTAAAACTGCTTCCTTCCACTTTTCATCAGATACCAAACCAATGTACCAGTCACTTTCATATTCTTCAAGGCAGTTAATCAACCCTTTAAAGTCTTCTACTGGACCTAAACTTGCTTTATCGATCATTAGTTTCAGAGTGTACCTTAAAAAATGGAGAAACAATGAATTTTAAGTTCGATCAATATTTTTAAGACATTAAATTAAAATCATACATATTTCAGAGAAAAAGAAATGGTAAGAGTTAAAAGAAAAAAATCCAGAAAGCCATATAAAATAGATACTCCACACAAAAAAAGAGAAGTACAAATTTAAGTGTATTCCGTATATAATCATAGTACATACGAACCATTTTTTTTTTTTCAATTGTAGGAAAGTGATCATTTTTTAAAATTAAAAATGGAAGAGCATCTCCTTCTAAGTTTTTTTTTTTTTTTAAATCAACATTTTCCCGCCAATATTAAAACTTGTATGTAATAAAAATAAATTACCTGAAAGCTTTTAGGGCTAGTTGGAACAGGTCTGGTTTTTCTGTGAGCCAATCCAAGGCAAGAGACCAAGGCAAAACACCACTGTAAACTCTCAATATATGACCAGGACTAGGAATCATATTGTCTACCCCAAACAAACTAAAGTAACAAGTCATTACTGTACGAACATACAAGTCTTTTAGAACTCTGTCCTTTGCAATTTCTTCCCCTACATTTGAGGCATTTTCTTTTGAAGGAAAACATTCCAACTGCATTAAAATAAACTGGTACCAGTCTTCTGGAAATAATGAACTCATCTCCTTCATTTTGGAATTAGGTAAACAGTTAGACATCCACTTTTCAGGTAAGCTTAATAAGTGAGAATGAGAACAACTGAACTCCATGAGAGGGATATATGCCATGGCTTCTTGTTTTCCTTTGTCAATGGCAGGGTATCCAAGGGCAACTGCTTGGTAAAGACTCTCTTCAGTAACTGTGTTTGTAGAATGACTACCAACGTTCTGTGATTCTACTGAACCGGGAATAGGCAAATTTATACCTGGCAATACTTGCAACTGATCTTTTTCATCTTTTCCTTTTTTGATAGTTGGCTCTTCACCAAAAACATCATCAGACCAGTCATCCAAATTTTCTGAATTTAAACTATCTGTGTCTTCTGGGGATTCAGTTTGTGGTTCAGTATTCAAAGCAGGCAGGATTATTAGAGATGCTTTCCCTTTATTTTCAGTTTTGTGAGCATTCTCCAGCATGCTAGACCTTCTAGAACAGTACTGAACAAGTATCCACAGAAGTACTTTAACAAGGTCACCTTTAAATTCTTTTAAGTTATCATGAGAATCAATTATGCCAGACAGGACATTCCTGGCATCAGAATAGAGTTTCACAGGCAAAACAGTACAGGGTGTCAAAACATTTCCAAAGTGTTCATTAATGGAACATAATTTTACATATTCTTCTTGTTCAAAGGCACTTTCAAAAACTTCGTCAACTCTTCGAGCTTCAGCAGTGTGACAGGATGTCTCTTGCAATTCTAACCCCTAAAGAGGAAATTAAAAGTACTTGAGCTTATGATCACTTATTACAAAAAGAAAAGTAACCAGTTTTGTAACTGTTCATGGATTGCATTCTCATAATAAAAATATGTAAAATGAAACAAAAATTATTTAACCTGAGAGCAAATCTTAATTCAAACTTAATGATACATTTTTACGTTGGATATGGAAATGAAAAATAATGTTGCATTTTTAAAGACATTATAGAAATTCCAATAGAAATTGGCAAAACAATTTTAATGAGTATGACCATAATTTTAAGACTGTAGGTCAAGATTAAATCACACTTATTAAGAATTTTTTTAAATTATAAAAATTTGGGAAGGAGTAAAATTGGAAATATATAGTGTGCACATAATTTTGTATCCTTTCCATTCTACTTTATATACTAGCATTATTCTACTGTATAGATATGTCATAATTTATTTAACCAGTATCCTGTTCAAGTTTTTAAAAATTATAATAACATAAAAATAATAAGTTTATGTATTTGATTATTTTCTATCTCCTCCAACTACAATATAAACTCCATCAATCAGCTCTCTTTCGGTTACTCTTATATCCTCAGTGCCTAAAGCAGTGTCTGACACACAGTAGGTATGCAACAAATATATACTGAAAGAATGCTTTGAATATATTCCTATATAAATTTTAAACACATTTTGATTACTTCCCTAAAATCAATCACCTGAAGAGGATACATCAGCTCACTGTTTACTATTATTATTATTGTAATTATTGCTTACTTATTTATACATTTTCTCAAAACTACCAGTGTTTTTAATAAAAGGCAATGATGTTAGGTTGTACTGTGATCCAGGGAAAGAACATGGAATGTGACATTAGAAACTGCTTTTAAATAATGGCTCTGCTCAAATGCTAGTACACAATCCTGAGTACATCACTAACCCTCTGAGATTCCTTTTGCTTCTCTTTCAAAGAAAAATAGCCCTGGCATATAGGACTGTGAAGATTAAAGTAAGTAATGAAAGTGATTTGTCAAATTTTTAAAGTGTTACATGGAGCACAAAAGATTATAAAATGACCTGCATTATTAGGTATTTTAAAACCATACCATTTAAAAAATAGAACTAAATTAAGCAATCAAAATATCCTCCATATTTTGCATGATTTTTTGCCTTCTCCTACTTGTACATGTTAGACTAGAATACTAGTTCTCAAACTTTAGGTGAGTCAGAAACACTGGGAGGCCTGTTAAAACCGACTGCTGGGCACTGCCCCAGAGTTTCTGATTCAGTAGGTCTGGGTTGAGGCCTCAAAATTTCATTTCTAATAAGTTCCCAGGAGATGTTAAAATTACTAATCTGAAGAACTGGATTTTGAGAAAGGAACAGTTTCTAATCATAGAAATTTTATCCAATCTATGCTAAGACAAAAAAATTCATTCATTCACTATTCATTCAACAAATACTTAATAAGGGCCTACTATGTGCCAGGCACTGTTCCAGGGGCTTAGAATACAGTCTCTAAATAAAAACAAAGATCCTTGCTCTTGTGACTTTTATGTTAGAAAAGTGGGGGGACACAGGTAATCAGCAATAAAATTAATAAGTAAATTACACAGTTTGTTAGAAGGTATAGAGCTATAAAAACAGAGAAAAAGTAAAGCAAGCCAGGAGGATTGGAAGTGCAGTCAGGATGGGAGTGGGTATGCAATTTTAAATAGAATAGTCATAGTAGACCTTACTGAGGTGACATCTGAGCAAAGCCTTAAAGCTGGTGAGAGAGTTAACTGTGTGGTTACCTGAAAAGAAGGGTGTTCCAGCAGAAGGAACAGCCAGTATGTTGGAGTGGAGTGAGACAGTTAAAGCAGCAGATGAGACAAAATAGAAAACTGGGAGCTTGACCATTTACAGCCTTGGCTTTTACTCTGAACAAAAGAAGAAATCCTCTGTAGAATTTTGAGTAGAGAAGTGGCATGATCTGACTTAGATTTTAAAGATCATTCTGGGTGGTAATAGGCTAGTTGTGGGATCAGTAGAAGCAGAGACCAATTAGGAAGCAATTGCAGTTACCCATAAAAAGGATGAAAAGGGCTGAGGGCAGGGTGGTGAGAAGTGGTGGGATACAGGATGACAATGGTGGAGCCAATAAGATTTCGTACTGGATTGGATGTGGGGTATAGAAGTAAACAAGGAATCAAATGTCACTAGACTAAAGCCCAAATGTTTTTGAGCTGAGCTACCAGAAGGATGAAGTTGTCAGCAAGACCTGGGCCAGTCTGATATTAAGAGGTTAAGGAAGAGAGAAGGAACCATCCGAGGAGACTCTCAAGGATTAATCCGTGAAATAAGTGAAGAGATCAACTGTGTCAAATGCTTCTGACAGGTCAAATAAGACCAGGTGTAAGAACTGATCATTGGATTAAGCAATCGTCAGTCACTGGAGACCTTGACATTAGGTTTTTCAGTAGCATAATAGAAAGGGTCAAAAACTAGGGTAAGTTGGACAAAAAATGGGAGAAATGAAAATTGGAGACATGATGATAAGCAATTCTAATAAAGCATTTTGCTCTGAAAGGAGAAAAACAAAGAGTGTTAGCAGGTAAGGGAAGTGGGGTCAAAAGAAGGTTTTTATTAAGTTGAGAATGCTTATATGATATAGGAGTAAAGAAAATATTACTCAGTCACCTTTTTGAGATGCTCACCCAGATAAGGATAAAAAGATAAAAAAGGGGCAAGTGTACTTTGTTATTATGCTCTATCATATAGTCAACACTAGTCTATCAATATGTGCATATTGAAATATACTTTAAAAATCCTAGGTGTTTTCACAGGTAATTAAAAGATACTCTTTCAAAGTGAGCTATTAAGTCTCTGATGTGTGCTTAACAAAATTTTAACTTGTACAAGAGAGATTTCAAATGCACAATGACCTTAATGTTAACACAGCAATAAGTATAGCCACATTCTAGAATCATTATCCATATTAAACGATCCTGAAAACGGCCCAAGTAATGAGACCCAGGTAAGAGGAGACCTAAAACAAATTAGAAAAAAAAGTAAGTAATTGTTCAAGCTTGTTTTATTTTGCCATGTGAATTTTTAAAAAATCAATAAAACACTTGGAACTAATTCATAATAACTCTTTCTACCCTCTTTTTATGTCAAAAATACAAACGACTATCCATTGCATATCAGGAGAAATTAAGCTTTCTACAGGAACAGTTGGAAAAGAAAACTATAGGTGATAATAAGAATTTAAGAATATATTTTGCATAAAAACAACAAATGAGAACCTCTTACATAAAATTCTAAATACATGCTAAATATATTAGGAAAACAAATATATTTTGGACATTTTTATATACATGCCTATAAAAATGATTTGTGCTGTTAAAAACTTACATAAAATGCTACCTACCAGACTATAATATAAATGCTCTTAAAACTTAGTTTTTCTCTTAACATTATATCTCTGAGATATTTTGACTACAAAGCTCATTCACTGTAACTGCACTGAGAATTCATTTTATCAGTTCACTTCAGTTCAGTCACTCAGTCGTGTCCGACTCTTTGTGACCCCATGAATCGCAGCACGACTGGCCTCCCTGTCCATCACAAACTCCCGGAGTTTACTCAAACCCATGTCCATCGAGTCGGTGATGCCATCCAACCATCTCATCATCTGTCGTCCCCTTCTCCTCCTGCCCCCAATCCCTCCCAGCATCATGGTCTTTTCCAATGAGTCAACTCTTCGCATCAGGTGGCAAAAGTACTGGAGTTTCAGCTTCAGCATCAGTCCTTCCAATGAACACCCAAGACTGATCTCCTTTAGGATGGACTGGTTGTATGAATGTAGCTAAATTTAAATGTTCACTTCCCTGTTAATAAACACTTCACATTTTCCAATTTTTCATTATTATAAATAATGCTGCATAAATTACTTTGTACAAATCTGTTTGTACTGTTATCCAATAAAACGTCTGCTTACAAAGTTGGCCCTTGGCTGAAAACTTGTATTTCACTACCCTAACTGATAAACAGTCTCTCTTTGGGCCTAAACTGTTTGTGCAAAGAATACAGTTTATACTGAACACTTGCTTTCCTTTTGGGAGGCTGGAATTTTGGCATGTGGTAGACAGAGGGGCCTACATGACCAGCCCTCAATATAAGGTTTAGGCACTGAGTCTCAAATAAGCTTCCTCAGTAGTCAACATACCACACATACTGTCACAAGAAGTTGCTGGGAAATTAAACACGTTTTGTGTAACCCCCCTGGGAGAGGATGCCTGGAAGCTTTCACCCAGTCTTTTCACCCCAAGTGATTTTCCTTTGCTGTATTTGTTTAGCATCCTTTTGCTATATTAAATCTTAGCTATGAGCACAACTGTATGCTGAGTCCTATGTGTCCTAAAAAATCATCAAACCTGGGACCCCCAAAACACATATGCAAGAGTTTCTCTAGAACTGGAATCACTGGACCATAAAATCTAAAACTGGAATCCTTAGGTCATGAGATATGTACATCACTACTACAGACTATTAAATTTACTCTTCAAGGTTGCTGTATGAATTTACACAGTCCCTTCCAGCAAGGTTTGAGAGTTCCTATTTCCATTCCCTAGCTAACACTTGTTAATATCAGACTTTTTTTTCACATTTTGCCAATCAGATGTGTGTGAAATGTTACCTCACTGTTGTTTGTTTGCTTTTTCTCCAGGAAATACTTAAAACACACTTAACCAGATGAATGTAATTGATTTGATAATAAGGTTATTTATTATTTCAGATGTGAGTTTAACCTTACAGGTATTTTAAAAAGTGGCACTGCACTAAATAATAAAAATTAATTGGAACTGAATAAAAGTATTAAAAGTGTAGAATATTTCCTATAAGAAAGGAAAATGATTACTCATGAAAATCTGTATTACAAAAAGTTTTTACTAAGTTATCTCACTTAATAGAGAATTTAAAAAACTCAATCCAAGTAAACACTAAAATTCCAATTTTCAATTGCTATTCTCTGCCAGTGGAGTCAGTGTGCTAGGAAGTCACTGGCCATATCTAAACCAAATATGGGGCTAAAGTATACAGCAGAAGACAACGAACTATTGTCATCAGTTTGTACCTTCTCTAAAGCCAACCTTTAGAAATATAAAATAGTTGAACTTACATAGTGTATGATGAAATTAGAAAGCTATCACAAAATTATGATTACAATATTAGTCCATTCTCATCAAAAATCTTGCTAATATTCATACAGCACTTCATTTTGGAAGGCTATGGATCACAGCCAAAGCTTTTATGTTACCTTGCCTCTAGCCTTGTCATACTGCTAAAGTTGGTAGATAATAACTAGTTAAGACACAAGCACACTTCTTTAAGTTCTTCAATTTGATATATAATACTGGTTTTCACTCTATGGGCTTAAGCTGTTACTTCTACCTGACATGAACTCATCATAAATTCATAAAAATTTTGGAAAATAAGGTGTTATCATGCTTCATGGTGGGACTATAACCCAATTTGAGTCAAGAAAATGTTTCTTAAAAATTGTCAAAATTAAGGTGTTAATGAAATTTTCACTCAGTATTTTTATGACTTTATTTACCTCAAAACAAGAAAATATACTTCTTCACATTTAGTCTGTCTGCCTGCACATCAAAGTATTAGAATCTGTATAATAGCTGGATCAAAACACTGTTTTTCTGTGTGTTCATTTTCCTATACTTCAAATATATTAGTGAGGATGTTGTAAACACAAGCTATTCACTTACCTAAACTCCCAGCTGCCACTGCAGACTGCAGCGCAGTGATTAAACCCGGGACCATCTGGCAATAGTACACTGTATCCGCACACACACAGGCTGTGGTGCCCACCACTCCTGGCCAACTCTGAACAGGCCGAGGAAACCCCACCAAGAACAAAGGAAGGGTAAAGAGGGGGAGTAAGGGAGAGGAGAGTAGTGTAGAAAAAACTATGACGACCAACACGAATGGAGAGAAGACGATGTTGAGTACACCCAAAGTGGTGGTTGATTTTCTACGTTTTTTCTCTGTCCATGATGCCACAAGCACAGTCACAGCAAACTGCAATTTAGCGATGAACTGAATCAGACGATCACGCATGATACCAACCTGGAGAGACATAAAAATGACTTTTTTATTCTTAAATACTTTTCATGAATTTTCAAGATCAAAAAAGAAAAACAATGTAATTTTATCACTGCCCCAAGATTTTTGAGGAAATTGCCCTTATGTAAGATTCTCTGATATAATTTTCTTGATTCCCACAATTAGCAAATGAGACTATACTTTTAAAAGTTTAGGCTCTCTTAAAAACAAGCAGTACTAAAGAGAAATGACAGAGTGCTATGTCTTATGGTTGATTAAGCTCTGCATTACATGCTTGTTAAGAACTAGAAGTAATAGCTAAGCAACTATACTTAATTTATCCTTATTTTAGAGAACACTTTACAGATTAAGAAATCTTAATCTTAATTATACATCATGCCATAAGATAAATCTCAACTGACTGAAATCATTCTAACTATATTTATACAATCATGAAAAGTATGTTCTTCAATCAAAAGTGAATTAAATCAACAACAGAATGAAATGTGGAAATTAAAAGACATATTCCTAAATAACCAACAGGTCAAAGGAGAAATCACAAGATAAATAAGAAAACATTTTCAGATGAAAATAAGAAAACATTTTCAGATGAATGAAACACAAATCAAAACTTGTGACACAGCAAAAACAATCCTCAGAGAGAAATTTATAGTTACAACTGTATATATCAAAAGAACAGAAGTATCTTAAACCAGTAACCTAATCTTCCATTTTAGGAAACTAGAGAAGAGCAACTAAATCTCAAGTAAGCAGAGGTAAAGAAATAATAAAGGTTAGAGTAGAAATTAATAAAATAGAGGATAGAAAAATAATAGATAAAATCAGTGAAACCAAAAGCTGATTTTTTTTTTTTTTTTGAGATCAACAAAACTGACAAACCTTTAGCCAGACCAACCAAGAAAAATACATAGAAGATGTAAATTATTAAAATCAGGAATGAAACAGATAACATTACCAGCAACCTTACAGAAAAAGACATAAAGAATTATAAAAGAATATTATGAAAAACTGTACACCAACAAATTAGGTCACTTAGATGAAACTGACAACTTCTAAGAAAAAGACATAAATTACCAAAACTGATTCAAGAAGAAACAGAAAATCTGAATTCACATATAACAAGTAGAGAAACTGAATTAGTAATTTAAAAGCTTCCCAAAGAGAAAAGCTGATAGCTTCAATACTACAAAATACTACATAGTACAAAATATATTAAGATACATACTGAATACTATAAACATTTAAGAATTATTAATATAGTCAAACAATCTTGAAAAGAAACAACAAAGTCATAAGATTCACAGTTCCCAATTTTAAAACTACTACAAAGCTAGTATTGTAATCAAGACAGTGTTGTACTGGCATAAGGACAGATATATAGACGAATGGAAAAGAGAATGAGTGTCCAGAAATGAACCCTTATATTTGTTGCTTGACTTTTGACAAGGCGTCAAGAAAAGGGAAAAATAGTTTTTTGAATAAATGATACTGAAACCACCACACATCCATATACAAAAGAATGGATTTGGAAATTTACCTCATAACATATGCAAAAATTAATTCCAAGTAGATCACAGAATCAAGTGTTAAGAACTAGAAGACACAGTAAATCTTTGTGATCTTGAAAGCAGTGTTTATTAGATATGACACCAGAGAATACAAGCAACAAAAGAAATAAACAGAATTTCATAAAAATTAACTTTTTTGCTTCAAAGGACATTATCAAGTAAGCTTAAGAAAACCTACAGGATGGGAGAAAATTTTTTCTGATCATATATCTGTCAAGGAACTTATGCAGAATATATGAAGAACTCTTATTAAACTTAACAAAAAAACAAACAAAACTTAACAGTAAAAAGGCAAATAACCTGGGTAAAAATGGGCAAAGAATTTGAGCAGACATTTCCTTCAAAAACATACATAAATGGCCAATAAATATACATAAAGATGAACCATTAGCATTCAGAGAAATGCACTATTAAAATCACAAAAACAGAGTTCACATTCATGAAAATCCTATATTGAAAAAGTAAGACAACTGTCAGTGTCTTTTGCCAAATGCAAAAGACAACATACTAGGTAATTTTGATCATGTGAAATGTCCAGAACTGGAAAGTCCTTGGAGACAGAAAGTAGATTAATAGTTGCTGGGGCTGGAGTAGTAGAATGGATGGAGAGTGGAATGGAAATGACTATTAATGTGTATGAGGTTTCTTTCTGGGATGTTGAAAATGATCTAAAATTAGATTGTGGTGATGGCTGCAAAGTTCTGAATATATACCACAGAACTTCAGACTTTAAGTGAATGATTTTATGGTATATGAAATACATCTCATTCAAGATATTAAAAAACATATTCACCAGTAAGAGTTTGATTCCTGTGTCCAGGCTTCTGCTCCACCACATGTCTGCACTGGAGCTCAGCAAGTGCACCGCCGCTACAATGACTGTCTCCAATAAAGCAGTCTCTGTATTCTGCCACACCTGCAGCACACAAATGAACCATTACTAGGCAGAATCTGATCATTTAAGTAAGCTGCTAAACAAAATCATAATTTGGGAACAGGAACATACTATTAAGTGCATATTAGTATTACCATTCTAAAAGCTCTTGTGAATCCAATGGAGACAGATACAGAGTGAAGCCTTTGTAAGGAACTGTCCAATGAAAGAAATGCTATCATAGCAAAAGGTGACACTAAGACAAAAAAGAGACAAATTTAATGAAGGCAAAATAATCTTTTACCATATTTAATTTTGGCCTGTATTTTTATGAGCACATTCAAGCAATTAATTAAGAAAGAATAAGCAAACAAACCAAAACATAAAAGAATATCTATAGCAATATAACATTATACAAATGACAGGAATTTTGTAATATTTTTGTATACTTCCTAGATATAATGCAAGTTTATTATGTTTTATCTGCCTACCTAAATTTATTAAAATCCGTCTGACAACACCAATCTTCATAAGCTTTGTCTGCTTCTCTAGGAATAAAGTCACAGTTTGCACATCCTTTGGATAGAAAGGGTTCCGGAAAATTCCAAAGATATAAACACTTTGAATTTCTTTAAGTATCCACAGTATTATAAATAATATCATCAAAGTATAGCCAACAACAGCCTGAGGACTGTTTTTGGAAATCTGTGAGAAACTAGCAAAATGATGCAACAAACCAGTTTCTAAGAGGGCCAAGACTAATACAATGCTGTAGAAAAGATATTCCCTCCAAGTGAACCGGATTTCTGAACCACTGGATAAAGCATTAGATTTGGTTCCAACTCTGTGTCTGGTCACACTGTGTTTGAAGACAAGAACCATCTCACTTAGGTTAAGACTCAGTAAGAACCCAAGTCCAGTCATGAAAAGAACCACACCAACAGTGCTGGGAATGAAATAAGATGCTACAGCTGTTCCAGCAGAAATGATGAACATTATTAACAACCTGCAGAGGGGGGGAAAAAAAAAAAAGATCTGCTTGAAAAGAAAAAAAATGTTCCTTGAGAATAAATTACACTATCACTTTAATACTGAAAATAATTACCGTAGGTGAGTTGACATAGATGAGCCTCCAAGGCCGAACTCTAAAACCTGCTCCACTGCCCATAAGAAAAGTGCATCAGGTGGGGGTAGGGTCCCGAGTGCCCAGAAAAAGGGTAAAAATATAAACAAGATGTGTAAAATCTGATTCATCTGTTCTAGAGCTGGTATATTTACCATAAACCTACAATAGAAAGAAAGTATTTAAATCATACAAAACAATAAATAGAAGATCTTTCCAGGAAAAACAAAATATATACATTTTCCTGTACACCCCACCTCCACCCTGAAACAAGAAATACATTTACAAAAAGGTCCTAGTCCCAAACTGCAAAAGATCAAAAATACAAAACTGTGATCACTGTCCTTCTCCTATACCAGCAAGTAGTCAACTGTATACAAGTGTAGTACTTAGAAGATATATGTATTCAAGTGTGAAAAGAAGGACTAAGTAATTAACTAAATAATACTAAGTTTAGGGATTTGTAAAACGAAACTGAGCCCATGGCAAAAATACCTCTCCCTTAAATGTTTAAACATGGCTCCAATTACATTGGCTACAATTCCACTAATTCCAGTTTTATAAAGTTTAAAATTTTTAAATTTAAAATTGCAGGCAACTCTAGAAAAGGTAAAGACTTCCTAGGGTTCATAAATTAGCAGCTAGCAAAGAGAGAAAGCTCTTCTTTTCCTCCTACTCTCTCCTGTACTGTATTGCTCCCAGGTCCTAGAATTTCAAGTCAGTACATTCAATATCAGAGGTCAGCAACCTGAGGTTATGAACACATCTCTGTGGTTTAGCCTGGGAACTTAACCAGCATATACTATTTCTATTTTGAATAAACAGTGGTACAGATTTGGGAACAGAAACTTGTACAGCACAATCTCATTAATGAGTGGAGTCTTCTATCTCAAGTGGAGAAACTGGTTTTTGGTATAGCACTTACCAGTTAAATATCATCAAATTGTTTCAAATAAATTGATAAAAGCTTTAAAGCACAGAAGAATAAACATTTTCTATATTTTGCTAAGTTTTTGGAGTAAGGTTAACCAAACACCTTGCCTGGAAACCAACAATGCTGTAGTACTTACAGAGCTTCAAAGACAATTTTCAGAAAAGAAAACTAAATCTCAAAACTTATAGCATAGTAATCGTACTTGAATATCTGAGCTGCTAGGAATCAAAGTCAAGCAGAAAGGCAACTTCAGTAATTATCCACTTTAGTGTAAATTAACAGCCCAGAAGCAAATGCACAGCAACTACGAATATAATAATGGTATAAATGTGCTTCCTCACACAGATAGCAGGATGATGCAAGCTAATGTACTCTGCTTCATAATGTACGTCCTTCAAATTTTCATAAGCAGAGAGAATGAACACAATTAATTAACAATGTGATGCTACATTAGAGGATAATACTTGCTGTAGTGTAGTTTTAAAATAAAATTCATTTCATTCTGAGAAGAAAACACTCCAGTAACTAAAAAGAAAATCAAACCACACACAATATGCCGTAGAAGGTCAAGGAAAATGTGTAGATTTGTACAGCTATTTTTGTTCTTTTTTTAAAAATACAACAGTTCCCTTGCTAACATATTCAAAGAAAGGGTAATTTGTGTAAAAATAATGTATACTCAGGAAATATGTACCTAAGTTCTATTCCTGCCCCTCCAATCTGTTTTTGTCCTTAAGTAAACAACAAGCAATAGTACAGAAAAGTATAAATATATCACAAATAAATAAGAACACAAAATTGAAGTAACCAAACATTGTGATTACTTTCCTATGTGTATGATTCAGGATAGTCAAACAGATGATTACTGTGGTTCTTTTATACAGAAAAATGTTTAAATCTTAAAGTTTCTGATAACGTACAGGAATTTTCTAGAGCAAAAAAAAAAAAAAAAAGAAAGAAAGAAATCCAAGCCCGCAAGAAAAAACCTGTTTTTCTAACAACCATAAAAATATTTCAAGTTCTGTACACTCACTCACAATCCACATACCTAGAAAAAGATGTTCTTAATAAATAGTAAATAAGATGATATAAATATGCATCATTCATTCATACATTTCCTGAGTCTATGAATTAAGAATTATAGGTTTAACACTTGTCTTTAATAAAAATGTACACAAAAAATCATTTAAAAATTATTAATATACAACTATACTAGGTAGAATAAAGGATGAAGAAAGAGAAATTTACTACACTGTATGGCTTATCTCTCAAACTTTAATATTCTCTGAAAGGAAATTAAGATACAACTTGACATATCTGACAACTCTCCAAATTTGAATACACATTTCATATTTATCTGCAGTTATCTCACCTACAGTGAGATAGTAACTCAATAATTTACATTCTGAAAATAATAATCTTATAAACTTAAATCTTTCAAAAAGGGTCAAATGTATAAACATACATTTAAACTCGATTTTGTTAACTTCTCAAAATCAAGCATTTAACATAATATGTTTTATAGTTAGAAATTCTAGTGGTACTAAGAAATCAATTATAACAGAATTTCCATAGATTCTCTCTTTACATATCTGAATTAGCTGAATAACTACAAAGGTGTTATAGTGTCCTCTGGTCCATAAATGTAGCACAATTAGGAAAGATTAAGAGCTAAGGAACATCAGACATCTAAGAATCAGTCAGTCTCAGTACACAAAGTGGCTACACATTTTTAAATGCCTTGTTTTCTTTTAGACTACCATAACAAAGTAGGATAGACTAGATGGCTCAAACAATAGAAACTTATTTCTCACAGTTCTGGTACATAACAAAGTATCCTAAGACAAGGTAGCTCAAACAATAGAAATTTATTTATCACAGTCTGAGATCAGAATGCCATTATGATTGGGTTCTAATGAGAACTCTCTTTCTGACTTGCAGGAAGCCAATTTCTCACTGCATCTTCACATGGTGGAGAGAGATGAAACTCTTTAGTGTCTCCACAGGGGCACCAATTCCATTAGGGACTAGGGCTACCCCAACGACCTAATTACCTCCCAAAGACCCTCACAAAAAAAAAATCACTACACTGGGGGGGTTAGGGCTTCAACATTTGAGTTTTGAAGAGACATATACATTCAGTCCATAAGATTCCACCATAGACTCCCAAATTCATGTTCTTCTCATCTGAAAAATACATTCATTCCTTCCCGACAGCCACAAAATTCTTAACTCATTCCAGCATCAACTCTCAAGTCCAAAGTTATATCTAAATATCATCTAAATCATACCCAGGTAAGACTTGAGGTATGACTTATCCTGAGGCAAAATCCTCTCCAGCTGTGAACCTATGAAACCAGACAAGTCATGTGCTTCCAAAACCGAGTGGTGGGACAGGCAAAAGATGGACATTCCCATTCCAAAAGGGAGAAACAGGAAAGAAAGAAGGGGTGTTAGGTCCCAAAGAAGTCCAACATCTGGCAAGGCAAATTTCATTAGATTTAAAGGTTGGAGAATAATCCTCCTTGGTTTCATACTCTGCTCTCCAGGTCCCCAGAGTGGCATGTGACCCAAAGAGACCTAGGCGTGGGTCCTACACACCATAGCTCTACAGAGCAGTACCAGACCCAACGCTTTCAGCAGAGACCTTCTAGCCTGCTGAAGCCTGATAATCTCAGAATCACTTTTGAGGTCACTTTTCTCTCTTCTTAAAGAAAAACACATGTTCACAGCCAAATAACTCTAATATCCCTGTCCTGTCAAATTTAAGAAGTTGAACAGCCTTCGTTCATTACATCTTTATTTCAAACTAGAAGTGTTTCTACTTATATAATCCCAGAAACTCATTAAATTCAATGAATGACAGTCCAGCCACACCTCTGGTGTTCCCTTCAGAATATGCTTTCTCATTTTTTGCAATATGGATAGACTGATGGTTTCGTAAATCTTCAACCTCTGGTTCCATTTTGCTGAGCAACTCCTACTTCAATTCATCTCTCTCCTTTATATTTTACTATAAGCAGTCAAAAGAAATCAAGCTGTTCATTCAACACTTTGCTTAGAAATCTCCTCGGCTATATGTCCTAATTTATTACGCTCAAGTTCTACCTTCCATAAAACTTCAGAAAATGGTTAAGTTATTTACCACTTTATAAGTTCTTCGCGACTTTCTAACAAGGATTGCCCTTTCCTCTAGTTTTCAATAACCTGTTCTCACTTCTGTCTTAAGAGCTCACCAGAATTGCCTTTAATGTCCATATTTCTAGCACTCACTTCAAAACTCTTCCAGCCTCTACCCATTATCCAGTTCCAAAGCTGCTTCTATACTTTTAGGTATTTGTTATGGGAGTACCCCATTTTCTAAAAGAATCCCTGGTGGCTCAGATGGTAAAGAATCTGCCTTGCATAAAGGGTTGTTGTTACCATCTTTCTAAATTCCATATATATGTGTTAGTATGCTGTAATGTTCTTTATCTTTCTGGCTTACTTCAGCCCAGGTGGGATGCATGAGACAAGTGCTCGGGCCTGGTGCACTGGGAAGACCCAGAGGAATCGGGTGGAGAGGGAGGTGGGAGGGGGGATCGGGATGGGGAATACGTGTAAATCTATTGCTGATTCATGTCAATGTATGACAAAACCCACTGAAAAAATAAATAAATAAAAACAGGCAATAAGCAAAAAAAAAAAAAGAATCTGCCCACATTGCAGGGAACCTGGGTTCAATCCCTGGGTAGGAAAGGTCCCTGGAGAAGGAAATGACAATTCACTCCAGTATTCTTGCTTGGAGAATTCCACGGACAGAGGAGTCTGTCAGGCTACAGTCCATGAGATCACAAAGAGTCGGACATGACTGAGCAACTAACACTTTCACTTTCACCCCAGCTTCTTGGTATCAAAATCTTAGCCAGCTCCTAAGAAATACTATAGTCTGAGTGGTTTAAACAACTGAAATTTATTTCTCACAGATCTGAAAGTCTGAGATCTGAGTGCCACCATGATCAAGGTATGGTGAAAACTCTTTCTGGCTTGCAGGCAGCTGCCTTCTCCCTTTACCTTCATATGTTAAAGGGAGAAATCAGACTCTGGTGTCTCTTCCTATAAGGGTACTAATCCCATCCCACTAGGCCCCCACCCTTATTGTCCTAATCAGCTCCCAAAGACTCCATCTCCAAATACCACCACAATGGGGGCTAGGGATTTAACACAGGAATGTGCTCAGTCACTCAGTTATGCCTGACTCTTTGCGACCCCATGAACTGTAGCCCACAAGGCTCCTCTGTCCATGGCATTTTCCAGACAAGAATACTGGAGTCAGTTGCCATGTCCTTCTCCAACATATGAATGGAGGGGCACAAACATTAAGTGATGCCCTAAGTGGTGCCTCTACATTTCTACTGGTGAAAGAGAAAACTGCAAACTATAGAAAGAAATGTCAGATTTAGAAAAGGCAAGCTAAAGAGGTCAAATAATTGTGTTTAAAATTGCTATTTTCTCTTTTTCTTCTACAGTAAATTGATTTTAAACAATCAATTATTTTCTATAGTTACTACAACAAAATTAAGTAAGTTATTCTATCCACCTTAAATCCACTCAATCTATGTATAATATTTATCAGTATCAATTTTAAATTTCTGTTTTCCCCTCACAGGAAAGTTCTGTCTCTTTTCACAGGTTTTAGCCAGGCTATGTTACAGATTCATGGCTTCTTATTTAAAGTAAAACACAGGAATGAAATTTTACTTATAAAGGATTTTCTTCTTACTCTTCAATAAGATTTAATTACTGCTTTAGAATGAATGTTTAACAAAGATTAGTCCTATGAGATTAATTATCAAAACAACTTATCAAAAACAAAAAAAAAAAAAAAACAAACAAGATCACTCAATGGTTTGGTGACTTAATTCATATTCTTTTTTTTTTTTAATACTAAGGAGATTGCTTAAAAATAAAGAATGTTATAAAGTATTTGACAGTTTATTACCTGTGTGCAAGATCTACAGAAATGAAGAAAAAAATATAAACAGGTCTCATAAGAGGAGTGATTTCATAAGTATCCTGGGTTTGGAAAGTTGCAGACTCTGTAGGTGTGTTTACAATTAATGAATATTCTCCTATACACAGCGTCATCCATCCAAAGACAAAGAGTACAACAGTGCCTCCTACACTGCCATATAGCAGGGTTATTCTATTCGGGAGCAAATACCATGTTCCAAGACCACACAGTAATCCAGCAAGAACAGAATGAAAAACTATGTTGGCTGTATGTTTTTTGCCAGGAATTAGAAATTTGATGGTCTCAGCACCAGCACAATCTGTAAACTCATGCTCATCTTCCTCTGCTAAGATGTCTGTGGTCAGCATTCTCTCCACTGCTACCGATTTGTTTCTGGCATATGAACTTGTGAACTGGATGACAAATGCGGTGAAAAGCATCAGTCCACCTGAAAGTGCTGCTGTGTAATAGTCTTCCAAGATGCCTAATTGGTACAAAAGTGTTCCTATTCCACCTAAAACCCATGGCACCAAAAAAAGGACAATCTGATTAACATATATGTAAGGAGGGGCACAATAGCCCAATTTGAGTCGAGGGCCTCCGAGAACAGTCTGTGGAAAGCGCTTCAGGAAGAAGTCCTGTTTGTAATCATTCAGCAGGGGCACATCTGGACTCATCCTTCTCACTCAGATTATTCTGAAAGTCACTTTCTTTTCTGTAACACAGCAGTCACTAAGAAAAAGAAAAAAAATCACTATTTGAAAACGTCATACTTAAAACATGAGGGAAAAAAATCCACATTTCCATTAGTTAGTTCCTTAGGGCAGGATTTGTATCTTCACTTTAGCTCCTTTCCATTGCCTGACACATACTTGGCACAAAACAAATAGTTGCCAAGTGCTTTTTAAGTGAATATGAAAAAAAAAGTTCACTATTAATTTAAACAGAACTTAGATACTCAGAATTTCTTGAGTAACTCACATTTTCAGATTCTAAGGTCAAAGGAAAGTTCAAAAAGCCAGTACTCTCAACTCAAATCTGCTAGTGGTTTAACTGATCATTTCCCTGAGTGTTTCTGTTGTTTGTTCGTTTCAACTTTTCTATTACAAGGGTGAGCAAAGTTTTTCTATAAAGGGTCAAACAGTAAAGATTTTAGGCTTTGTGGACCGTATGGTCTCTGTTTCAGCAACTCAACCCAGCTGTTGTTGCAGAAAAGCAACCATAGATAATATATACATAAGTGGATATTAGTAGTCATGTTTCAATATAACTTTATAGTCTTTACCCAAACAGGCTGTGGGCCAGATGAGCCTGTGGGCCACAGTTTGCCAACCTCTGCTCTACAAAATAAGGATATTCTCTGTAATTCCCTTGAACTGAAATGGAAATAGAGGTGGAAAAGAGAGATACTAAGTGTTAGTAGTCACATCTCCTAACAATTACAGTAAATTTAGGTTTTCTGTTAATTTAAAAACTCAAATTTTGCTAAAATAGTAGCATTTCAATAAAAAGCCACTGGCAACTCAACATGTAGTAGGAAGAACAACTGGAAACCAAAGACTCTAAGAGTCAGATTACATGTTTATTATTAACTAGGTTACCACATGCAAACCACTTCATGACCCAATTCATGGCACAACAATGTGAACGTACTGAGTACCACTGAACTGTACACTTAGAAATGGTAAAGATGGTAAATTTTATGTTCTATGTATTTTACCACACACAAAAAACTTAAAGCCATCTTAAAGTAACTTTTCTTCCCATCAGTTTAAGAGATTCTTTCTGAAAGTTACTCCTACCCGACCAGTATCAGCCCTAGAGAAAGCTTTTGGGTCACCATTAAGAATTACTACCTTACAGCACATCTTGGGAAGTTGGTAAGTTCTTTATCCTATAAACATTTATCGTCTTTTATCTTCCAGCTACTGGTCTTAGTTCTGCACTGAAAGTCATAGCTTTTAATCACATCATAGCCCTGCAGGTACTCACGAAATAACAGAACCGGAGGGCCAGATGGAACCTTATTGGTTGATAGTTTAACCTCAGAAAATGAAGATTGCCTCCTTTCCCTCTGAATGAGCGTATCTCCTATATACTGATGTCAGTGTACTGTGTTCTGATATGCTTGCTCAGTAGAAGCATGCGTAGGTGGGTAAAGATTCTAATTTCAATTACCTATGGATGATGCTCTCAGATAGGAAAACGAGCTTGGGTGACTGGCTTGGGCATTTAAAAGCCGACCCCTCCTTCTCCACTAAGGCAAGTCAAGAACAATGCGAGATGACTTGCTGGGGAAGGAAGCCAGAAATTGAAAATACCTTATAAACTAGATTATCTAGCTGCATGTTACTGCCCATATTCAATTACCTTTTAGTACTTTTGAGTCTTCTGTAAATTTAGTTTAAATGTTCTTGCCCATTTGACTGAATATTCTGTTATTATATTCCAAAGAGTGGAACAGTCTAAAGAAGATATACGGTTGATTTGGAAACTTGGAAAGACACCTACAATATATTGCAAAGTAAAATAAACACATTGATGATCCCATTTGGATTAGAAAAAAAAAGTATGCATACTTTCAGGTATACAGGGTTATTCCACATGTGTAAGTATACAAACACTAGGCTTCATTTGTATTTCACATATAACATTTTGACACCTCTTCAAATTAGCAAATATCCTGTACGACTCTCAACCCTTGCTCTGCAAACACATCCTGTGGCCTCTAAGTGGCCATGCTCATACCCTCTCCTTTGCGCAGGTTATCTTCCCCTACCTTTCATAGTAATCTTAGTCAACTTTCAAGATTCTGTCTAATCCTTTCGGAAATTCTGCAGAGCACTTAGACCAAACTGTGCCTCTCTCCTCTCTGTATACTCAAAACATTGCTTATTTATAATATACTCATCTTGTAACATGTATCAACTGGGGGCATTTCTTGTATTATTCACCTCTTTACATGTTATCTTTTCGAATTTTTTTTTCTCTACTAATAAATTATTTGTGGGTAAGGGCCAAATCTTGAGATACTTCTGATTTTCTATAATATTTAGTAAAATACTCTGGCACAGAAAGGCATGTACTACATTAATGGCAGAGCTTAACTAAGATGATTAAAGTTGAAGAAAATTAAATATTGCTGTTTGAAAGGGAAGTTGGATGTTGTTTATTGTTTCTGAAAACTTCCTCCAGCATATCCTGCCCTATTCAAAATAGTAAACCCATAACCTCTTTATTTCCGGTTTTTAAATGTTTGCAAAGTATCTTCATTTACTTCTCTTATGGACTAAAGAATAGCATCTAATGACAGTACTACCAGCTCAGAGAAGCTCTTGCCTAGAGTAGTATAGTATCCCAGTAATATTGGAGCAGAATGAGCCTGAAGGAGAAATGTGGCTGGGTTTCTTCCCTGGAGAAGGGAATGGCCAGAGAATTTTAACATATCAGAAGTTCAATTTTAATTCGCTACATGTCTAATAATATACCTTAAACTCCTTCATTATCAGGAAAGAGGAGTTAGTTCTTACTGAGAGAGAAAAACGGAGGAAGAACAGCAGGCACAAGAGACAAAATAAGGCAGGAGTGATGTTGAAGTGAGGACAGACCAAAAAGTGTGAAGAGTACAACGTCCCTCAAGAAGCCTTAGAAGCATGGGGGAGGACACTGGGATGGTGATTTATTTTAAAGGGATATATAAAAAGAAAGGCTGAAAGATACAGGACTATTTGCCCTACAGAATGTTTCTTAAACAGATGTCTACGGTTAAAGAAGTTTGAGAAACTATATACCAGACTGTCATCTTGAAGAGTCACAATGGATATCAGCAGACCAAAGATTCTGAGACATCTTCAAGTTAAAAACAAAACAAAACAAAACACCATTTCAAATCTACTTAAAATATATCATTTAAGTTTTCCAAACTTATTTGACCTTGGAACCTATTTTCCCCTCGAAATCTAATAACGGATCACGTGTGCAGTGTTTTATGGAAATTGCTTTCAGAAATACTGGCCTGGGCTTCAGTTGGAACCTTAAATATTTAGCCCGGGGGAGTTAAAAAAGATATACCATTTAAAGAAGAATGTCATGAATGAAGGTACACAAAAAAAATAAATAAATAGAAATTTCATAGGCAGCAAGTACATCAGGTTGTTTTTTTTCTCATACCGTAAGGATAAAAGAGGATTACATGACAAATGCTGTAAATTCATTTAGGCAAAAATTATGATAAATTAGTACTGTTTGGCTTTTACTTTATTACAGATCCTGGAATACTTTAAAAACATCTTCTTTGTATGAAACGACAGTTACATTTATATAGACAGATTTTCTAAATCCTAATCTGGATTACTAGCATGAAAAATAAAATCAGATTAAAACGAACTCCCTGAATGAAAATCTGGCACATTCTGAGAGACTGTTAAAGACAGACTGATGTATTTATATGGCTGCTACTTACAACATGTTAAAATGAATAATGGCTTAAGGCTTTGGGAAAAAAATGTAAAAGCTGTGAAAAGAGAAGTTAAGGGATAAAGATGGTTGCCACAACAATGATTTAAGCCATATGCTTTCTTCATATGCTACTCTGAAAGCAGGCTGACAAAACAACCATAAATAGGTTGCTTTATTTGGAATCTGAGTTGCATTTTTTACCCGTTATCCAACAGGAAACAGAGATCAATTTGGCAATGATACAGATGGAAGTACTTAATTTCCAAAATCTTAACTTCCGTAATCATGCAAGATATCAGCCTGAAAATCCCTTAAAACAAAGAAAGAGATAACAAAAAGTGGCAGTTTGGGGGGATTATTTTGAATTTATAGTTTTCTATATTTGGCAAAAAGAATTCCTAGAAATAGAAGTTTTAGCAATTGCCTGATTTTGGTTAGCAAAGGTTACTTAAAAAAAAAATCTAGCATACTGTTTTTATTGTTGGTTTCATTCACTGAATCCACACATTTATTTTCTATTAGATTAGAATTTTTTCAATGAAAAAGATACTAACATAAGATCTACCCTCTCAGATTTTTAAGTGTACAATGCAGCATTGCTAACTAGCAACATAATGCTGTACAGTAAGTCTCTAGAACTTATTCATCTTGTGTAACTAAAACTTGCTAAATAGTAACTTTCCATTAATTCCTCCCCCAAGTGCCTGGCACGTCATTCTACTCCCTGTTTTTAGGACTTTGATGATTTTAGATACCTTATGTAAGTGGAATCATGTAGTATTTGCCTTTCTGTGATTTGCTTATTTAATTTATCATGTCTTCAAGGCTCATCCATGTTGTCACATCTGGCAGGATTTCTTTTTGAGGGCTTATTAATACTCCATTTTATGTACTTACCACATGCTCTTTATCCATTCATCAGATGATGGACACTTAGTTTGCCTCCACTTTTTGGCTATTATGAATAATACTTCAGTAGACATGAAAGTGCAAATACATTGAAAGACCCTGCTTTCAATTCATTTGGATACACACCCAGAAATGGAATTGCTCAATCACATGGCAGGTCCATTTTTAATTTTTTGAGGACTCTTAATGTTTTCAGTAGCACTGTACTACTTTTGTGCAATGTGCCATTTTGTATTCCCACTAACAGTGGGAAGGTTCCAATTTCTCCACATCCTCCCCAACACTTGCTATCTTTTTTTTTTTTTTAACAGCTATCTGAACAGGTATGAGGTGATATCCAAGAAGCACTTGTGCACTGTACCTCTACTAAAGTTTTGTTGTACTTTGAGGAACATCAAGTTTCAGTAAATCTTTGCTCTCCTATTTAACTTCTAAAAGCACTTTTTCATCCCTAAATGTTGCTTTTTATAGAATCCTATCATTATTTTATGAATATGCTCTATCTCTCTGAGAATATCCATTACATATATGTATAAGTGCTATGTGTGTAGATAAATGTCATTTATTTTTTGTAATTGCCTCATGTCCTTGGCCTCTTTTCTACTGAAGTATTCACTTTTCTTATTTTAAAAAACTTTTTATATATGAAGGATATCAACTGTGACTTATGTTACAACCCTTTCCCCCCACTATGTTAACTTGCTCTTGAAGCACTGTTAGAAGATGCTGCAAGGATTAACCATTACATTTTAATAGTTGTTAAAACAGACTAAATTCTTCCTTTCACAGAGAAACAGCTAAATGAAAAATTAGTACTTTCCACAAATGTAAACACTGGAATAACTTTTGATGATCTACAATGTGTTAGGTGATGGTAGAAAGACTGCCTCTGACTCAAAAGAGTTTACAACCAAGTAGAAGAGAGATAATTTTCCTCCCAAATAATTGTTACTGTTAAAAGCAACTCTGGAATTATTTTAATTTTCATTATCAAGAACACAGAGTAAGCAAGGAACAGAAAGTTAGTTTACAAGTTAAAATTATTAAGCAAAGTTAAATTTGTCAAGAAGAAGAAATTCCTGCTATATTTAAAAATGCCAACACAAACTTTGTCAGTAATGAACAGAATGTGCACATCCACATTCCAAAAAAGTATTTTTTTTGAAATTTGAAAGGAGGGGCTTCCCTAGTGACTCAGTGGTGAAGAATCCACCTGCCAATGAAGGAGACACAGGTTCAAATCTGGTCTGGAAAGATCCCATATGCCGAGAAGCAACTAAACCTGTATGCCTCAACTATTCGGTCTGTGCTCCAGAGCCCAGAAGCCGCAACTACTAAGCCCATATGTGGCAACTACTAAAACCTGGGCACCTAGAGCTTGTGCTCCACAACAAGAGAAGTCACTGCAATGAGAAGCCTGTGCACAACTTGAGAGCTGCCTGAGCTCTCTGCAACTAGAGAAAAGCCTGGGCAGCAAGAAAGACCCCTCACAGCCAAAATAAATTATTTTTAAAATATGAAAGGAAATATACAGAAGTTCTACTTTTCTAAGCATAATCACCTTTACTAATTCGGAAAACAAAAAACTTCATGTTAGGAAGAACTGTACACAGAAAATTATAAGACACTAATGAAATAAATCAAAGACAACATAAGCAGATGGAGAGATATTTCATGTTCCTGGGTACAAAAAATCAATTTTATGAAAACGACTATACTACCAAACTCAATCTACAAAGTCAATGCGATCCCTATCAAATTACCAATGGTATTTTTCACAGAACTAGAACAAAAAATATCACAATTCATATGGAAACACGAAAGACCCCAAAGAGCCAAAGAAGTCTCGAGAAAGAAGAATGCAGCTGGAGGAATCCACCTTCCTGACTTCAGATTATACTACAAAGCTACAGTCATCAAGACAGTATGGTACTGGCACAATAACAGAAATATAGACCAATGGAACAAGATAGAAAGCCCAGAAATAAACACATGCACTCATGGGTACCTTATTTTTGACAAAGGAGGCAAGAAGATACAATGGGGTGAAGACAGCCTCTTAAGTAAATGGTGCTGGAAAAACTGGACTGCTACATGTAAAAGAATGAAATTAGAACACTTCCTAACACCATACACAAACATAAACTCAAAATGGATTAATGACCTAAATGTAAGGCCAGAAACTATAAAACTCTTAAGAGGAAAACATAAGCAGAACACTTGATGACATAAATCAAAGCAAAATTCTCTATGACCCACCTCCTAAAGTAATGGAAATAAAAACAAAAGTAAACAAGTGGGACCTGATTAAACATAAAAGGCTTTTGCACAGCAAAGGAAACTATAAGCAAGGTGAAAAGACAACCCTTGGAATGGGATAAAATAATAGCAAATGAAACAACTGACAAAGGATTAATTTCCAAAATATACAAGCAGCTCACATAAGTCAACACCAGAAAAGCAAACAAGCCAATCAATAAGTGGGAAAAAGACCTAAACAGACATTTCTCCAAAGAAGACATACAGATGGCTAATAGACACATGAAAAGATGCTCAGCATCGCTCATTATTAGAGAAAAGCAAATCAAAACCACAATGAGATATCATCTCACACCAGTCAGAATGGCCATCATCAAAAAGTCTACAAACAATAAATGCTAGAGAGGGTGTGGAGAAAAGGGAATGCTCTTGCACTGTTGGTTGGACTGTAAACTGATACAGCAACTACGGAAGACAGTATGGAGATTCCTTAAAAACTAGGAATAAAATCACCATATGACCCAGCAATCCCACTTCTAGGCATATAATCTGAGGAAACCAAAATTGAAAAAGACACATGTATCCCATTGTTCACTGCAGCACTATTTACAATAGCTAGAACATGGAAGCAACCTAGATGCCTATTGAAGATGAATGGATGAAGAAGTTGTGGTACATACACACAATGGAATATTACTCAGCCATAAAAAGGAACGCATTTGAGTCAGTTCTGATGAGGTGGATGAACCTAGAACCTATTATACAGAGTGAAGTGAGTCAGAAAGAGAAAGATAAATATTGTATTCTAACACACATATACAGAATCTAGAAAAATGGTTCTGAAGAATTTATTTACAGGGCAACAATGGAGAAACAGACATAGAGAATAGACTTATGGACATGGGGAGAGGGGAGGAGAGGGTGAGATGTATGGAAAGAGTAACATGGAAACTTACTTTACCATATGTAAAATAGACAGCCAACGGGAATTTGCTGTATGGCTCAGGAAACTCAAACAGGGGCTCAGGGGCTCTGTATCAACCTGGTGAGGGGGAGGGAGGGAGTTGTAAGACAAAAAAATGTCTTAGAATTTAATGGGGAGGGAGATGGGAGGGAAGTTGAAAAGGGAGGGGATATATGTATACCCATGGCTGATTCATGTTGAGGTTTGACAGAAAACAACAAAATTCTGTAAAGCAATTATCCTTCAAAAACAAAACAAAACAAAACACTTCATGTTAGGAAAAGAAACAAAATGGCCTATATCTACGAGTTTTTCAATCACACCAAGCTACTGACATATGAAATGGAAGTTTTTGGGTTTTTTGTGTGTGAATTGAGAAACAGAAGGATAAATTTGGAAAAGGGGTTTTCAGAGAAGGGTGGGCCTGAGAGAAATCAACAAATGTCAAAATAGGAAGCTTTTGTTACCTAAGCCAGCATGGCAATGGCAGGTAGGACTACTTGCTAAGACAAACACACACAAGAGAGGAAGGTGTCTAAAAGAAATGGTTCTCACCATCAAGAAAGTGAAAAGAAGGCAGGGGTGGGGGTAGGATGAATTGGGAGACTGTGATGCATATATATACACTACTATATATAAAGTAGGTAACAAATGAGAACCCTCTGTATGACACAGGGAACTCTGCTCTGTGCTCTGTGGTGACCTAAATGGGAAGGAAATCCAAAAAAGAGGAGGCATATGTATATGTATGGAAGATGCACTTTGCTATACAGCAGAAATTGACACAGCAGTATAAACCAACTATAACCCTATAAAAAAAAGTAAAATAAAAAGTAAAAGGTAATGGAAAAAATGCAAAAACCATTCACAGAATGGGAGAAAATTTCTGCAAATTATATATTCATTATGGGACTTGTAATGACAATATAGAAAAATGTCTTACAACTTAATAAAAATACAAATAATTTAAAACTGGGCAAAAGATCTGAATAGACATTTCTCCAAAGATAATATACAAATGGCCAACATAAGCATACGAAATGATGTTCAACAACATTACTCATTGGGGAAGTGCAAACCAAAACCACAATGGGATATCTTCAAATCCACTTGACTGACTAACTAAAAGACAGACAATAACAAGTACTGCCAAAGTTATAGAGAAATCAGAACCCTCAAGTGATAATGTAAAATGGTGCAGCTGCTTTGGAAACAGTCTGGTAGTTCCTTAAAAGGCTAAACATTCAAATCCACTTGACTGACTAACTAAAAGACAGACAATAACAAGTACTGCCAAAGTTATAGAGAAATCAGAACCCTCAAGTGATAATGTAAAATGGTGCAGCTGCTTTGGAAACAGTCTGGTAGTTCCTTAAAAGGCTAAACATAGAGTTATCATATTCCACTCCAGTACTCTTGCCTGGAGAATTCCATGGACAGAGAAGCCTGGCAGGTCACAGTCCATGAGGTCTCAATGAGTCGGACACAACTGAGTGACTAACACACACACACACAACATATGACCTAGCAGTTTCATTCCTAGGTACTTACCCATGAGAAACGAAAACATTAGTCTACACAAGTATTTGTACATGAACACTCATAGAAGAAATATTATTAATTACCCCAAATGGAAACAACATAAATGGCCATCAACAGATGAAATAAAACGTGATATATCCATAGGTGCATGCCCAGTCGCTTCAGTCGTGTCCAACTCCCTGAGACCCCATGGACTGCAGGCTGCCAGGCTCCTCTGTCCATGGGATTCTCCAGGCAAGAACACTGGAGTGGGTTGCCATTTCCTTCTCCAGATATATCCATACACTGGAATATGAATAGACTACAAACAACAGTGAAATACTGATGCACGCTATTAATACAACATGAATGAACCCTGAAAACAGAATGCTAAGTGGAAGAAGACAATCACAAAAGGCCACATACTGTACAATTCCATTTATATGAAACGTCCAGGATGATCAAATCTATAAGGAGAGAAAACAGATTAGGGTTTGCCTAGGGCTGGTTGGGACAGTGAAGATTGGCGGGCAGGGAGAATGGCTGCTAAAGGATACAGAGCTTTTGGGGGCATGATGAAAATGTTTTAAATTTGAATTGTATGGAATGTGAATTTTAATCTCAATAAAGTTCTTACAAAAGAAAAAGAAACAGAAAAGGTCCCCCACCTGGTACTTTCTGTGGCAGCTAATAACTAGTAGGCAGTTCTTTAATTCGGAAATTAAATAAAGTGATGGTCAGGTGTCCAAACAAACGACTAAAATGGCAACATCTGAACTGGCTTTGGATGCTATGATAAAGATGTGGAGATTTGGCATGGGTGATGGTAGACATCCAATAATATAAAGGATGGGCTCTGTCCTAATGGCGGGAATGAGAAAAAAAATCCATCTAAGATTATACAGCTAAATAAGAGAAAAAAGCAATTCAGAGGCCTGATAGGCAACTTCTGGTGAAGTAGACTTCACTGAAGTAAATGTTGGTCCTTAATAAACACGGGATTGTGGAGAGACAGTGCAGATCGGTGGGGAAAGAGTTGTTCCTGTTCAGGAGTCCATGATTTGACTGATTTAGGGCAAAAGTGGAGAAAAGGAGAAAACTGATACAGTACTAAGCGCCATAGTTCATAATCTTTGTTTGGATAACAAGCCCATTCCTAAACCAAGACTGAAAGGGCCGTTTTCCCTTTCGCAAGTGTCTCTTAGAAATAAAATAACTAAAATTCAACAGTCTAAAGAAGCCTTACGAAATAAAGTTAAAAGCACACCAGACTGATGAACTCTTATCATCGCATGTCTTAAAAAATGCAATCATCACTCTGCACAGGCTTGGGAATTAAGGCGGCCAAGAAGTGCCCAGGTGGGTATCAGGGGTCTAACGTACCTGGAGTCACCTGAGGGAAGAGGCGAAGCGAAAGCATCCCGGTGACGGCACTTTTGCAGGTATACTCGGGGTGCGCGCTCCCGCCGAAAGGCTGCCTGCGGTCCGAACGCCGAGGCAGAGGAACTGTGGCGGCCACGGCAACCAGCTCACCGCGGTGGCGTCGCGACCGGCACCACGTTTCCATGGCTAACGTCAACTCCAGCAGGCGCCCCAGGGCGCGGAACCGACCTCGGGGGCGGGCCGCGCGCTAGGCTCGTCCCGCCCCTCGCCCTGAGGTTACGTCTGGACCTCAGCCTGACCAGGCAAGGCCGAGTGCGGGGAGAGGCGCGCTCGGATCGCTCCAGGTCTGGGCCAACGCTCGCATGACCTGGGACCGTGGGACTTGCGTGGGCTCGGGCCTCGCCAAAGGCCCAGAAGCGGCGGTGGCGGATCGGCGCTCTAGCCCTGAACTTTCACCCGCGCCGCGCCTCTACGCAAGAGCGTCGTTGCCCTAGTGACGCGACGTTCCTCCGGAGAGTAGAGCGCTCAGCCTGATAGAGAGATTTTGAGAGCCGGCGCCATTTTGAGAGCGTGTAGCGCTCAGTGATCTGACTGACGAGTCTGGGTGTAATGAGACTCCAACCGCTCAGGGTCCCGCGACCTACGTTAACCACAGCTGCACTTTGGCCGTCGCCACCCAATACACTGACGGTAATAAATGCGTTTAACTGATTGTTCGCTGTCGCCCCTTTATTGCATTTCCCCCCCCAAGAGTGGATTTGTGACTGCATTTTAAATACTAGGAACCAAAATACCCATAAGTGAAACATGCCACCAAGGTATTTATTAATAAAGTCAGTCAAAGTTGCCGTCTACCATCTTTTTAAAAAAGCTATTTTTTAAATAATGGCGGACTATTATTAGTGGTAGTAATTTTTGGTCCGGGAGTCTTTACAGGTGGTCTTGAAGTCCCCAGTTTTGGTAGTTTGAAAGTTAAAACATGCCCATAACGACTGCCTACATATTCCACCAAGTTTCATTGCGTCCCTAAGTTTTGGACACCTTCCAAGTTGCAAGTTAAGAGCTCTTTAAATTGGTCTCTTAAGGATTTAGAGGTGAACTTAAAGCCAATTTGTAGGTAGCTAGGTAGCCATGTCTCCTCTCCTTCCTCCCCCGCCCGCATTGATAATCAGTTTTGCATACACAGAGACTCCTGATTGGCTTAAGGACTGTCTGTTTGGATCTCGTTATCTCAGAACTATGAATGCATCCTTTTTTGTTTTTTTCCTGGTTTTACTGAAAGTAATGGCTTAGTTCTTAAGTACTTAGGATTTCGGACTATAATGGGGGAAACCTTTTGGTGTTAATTAAAAGAAAGCCACCTGACTCATTGGAAAACACCCTGATGCTGGGAAAGATTGAAGGCAGGAGGAGGAGCGGACAGAAGACGAGGTGTTTGGATAGCATCAACAACTCCACGGATATGAGTTTGAACAAGCTCGGGAATTGGTGATGGATGGGGAAGCCTGGCGTGCTACAGTCCATGGAGTGGCAAAGTCGGACAGGACTGAGCGACTGAACTGAGCTGAAAAGAAAGCCAAGGCTAATAAAAAAAGAAGATACAAATCTATCCAGAGGAAAAGTGTAGTTTACTGAAAGCATGTGGAAGAAAACCCTTTGCACAATCGACAGCAATAATGAGGTAGAAATTACTAGTCTAGTAGACTAGTAGTAGTACTAGTACTACTAGTAGTCTAGTAGACTAGACTACTCAGGTAGAACTCTGAGACCTCTGGACTTTTTATCAGTAAACATCCCCTCCATTGCCCTGAATTTCTGGAATGTGTCTTTGGTCTGATCAAGATCCAGGGAAAGTGAAAGTCACTCAGTCCTGTTGGACTCTCTGCAACCGCATGGAGTATACCGTCCATGGAATTCTCCAGGCCAGAATACTGCAGTGGGTAGCCAGTTCCCTTCTCCAGGGAACCTTCCCAACCCAGGGATCGGAACCCAGGTCTCCCACATTGCAGGCCGATTCTTTATTGCTAAATCACAAAGGAGGGCAGTAATTAACTTCTGTTCCATATGCCTGAGGGAAAGACAACTGGTGATTATTAATCTTAAACCCATACATCTGGTCCATTGTAAAACAGCCAGGGGGCATGAAAAAGAATGGTGACTTAATCCAAGGATCAGTTAAGTTTCTCAGTCCTGTATGACTCTTTGCCTCTCTATGGATTGCAGCACACCAGGCTTCCCGGTCTCTCACGAACTTCCAGAGCTTGCTCAAATTCATGTCCATTGAGTCGGTGATGTCATCCAACCATCTCATCCTCTGTTGTATCTTTCCCCTCCTGCTTTAAATCTTTCCCAGCATCAGGGTGTTTCCCAATGAATCAGTTCTTCTCATCAGGTGGCCAAAGTATTGGAGTTGCAGTTTCAGCATCAGTCCTTCCAATGATTATTCAGGACTGATTTCCTTTAGGACTGACTGGTTGGATCTCCTTGCAGTCCAAGGGACTCTCAAGAGTCTTCTCCAACACCACAGCTCAAAAACATCAGTTTTTTGGTGCTCAGCTTTCTTTATGGTCCAACTTTTATATCCATACATGACTACTGGAAAAACCATAGCTTTGACTATAGGACCTTTGTAGATAAAGTAATGTCTCTGCTTTTTAATATGCTGCCTAGGTTAGTCATAGCTTTTCTTCCAAGAAGTAAGCATTTTTTAATTTCATGGCTGCAATCACCATCTGCAGTGATTTTGGAGCCCCCCAAAATAAAGTCTGTCACTGTTTCCATTGTTTTCCCATTGAAGGATAAAGAGAAGTCACACAGTTGTTAAGTATCTTGACCTTTAAATTGATTGGTTGGAAATAACATGATTTAAGGAAGGATATAAAAACTACTATAAGTCTGGCCTTGTGGGGGACTCTTTACCCCATCTCAATGTCTATGCTGAGAGCTTTGTACTTTATTTCTCTTTAAAAAATACTATTCACTTGCTACTATGAGTGTTTGTGGATTCCATTCTTCGGATCTGAGGGCAAGAACTCGGATTCCCATTTCAATAACATACATACATACTTGCTTTCAAGGATATAATTTGCAAATAGAACTTTTCCTAGTTTGTTGTGAAAAGAAAGTGTGTATTAGGTTCATCCCTAATCTTTTCCAATCCTTTGGGGAAGATATAACCTCAGTCATCATGGGTAATAGTACCACATTAAGCATATTTGAAGCACATCAGCTACTCCTAGGAAGTCAGTATAGAGTGTAAAGAGTAGATGCTCTAGGATCCAGAAACCTGAGTTAAAACTACTTGGACCTTGGGCAGGCCGCTTCAAAATATGCCTCAGAGTCACATTGATTATTTTGAATAAAAGTTACTAAAGGAGTGGTGGGTGCCAGAGAGACCTTTGAACCTCCTCTCAGCGTCCCTGAAACCAGGAACTAAAGCTCCCATGTGAAAGGTTCGCTCCCTGTACTAGAAAGTAGAAAGACATCCTTATCACTAGAGACAGGCAGAGAAATCTATATAAACAAAACTTGTTATTTAATTTACTACCTACCTCGAACCCAGAGCTGACTGTGGCTCAGATCATGAACTCCTTATTGCCAAATTCAGACTTAAACTGAAGAAAGTAGGGAAAACCACTAGACCATTCAGGTATGACCTAAATGAAATCCCTTATGATTATACAGTGGAAGTGACAAATAGATTCAAGGGATTAGATCTGATAGACAGAGTGCCTGAAGAACTACGGATTAGAGGCTCATGACATTGTATAGAAGGCAGTGATCATGACCATCTCCAAGAAAAAGAAATGCAAAAACGGAAAATGGTTGTCTGGAGAGGGCTTACAAATAGCTGAGAAAAGAAGAGAAGGGAAAGGCAAAGGAGAAAAGGAAAGATATACCCATCTGAATGCAAAGTTCCAAAGAATAATGAGGAGAGGTAAGAAAGCCTTCCTCAGTGATCAGTGCAGAGAAACAGAGGAAAACAATAGAATGGGAAAGACTAGAGATCTCTTCAAGAAAATTCAAGATACCAAGATAACATTTCATGCAAAGATGGGCACAATAAAGGACAGAAATGGTATGGACCTAACAGACGCATAAGATATTAAGAAGAGGTGGCAAGAATACACAGAAGAATACAAAAAAATCTTCATGACCCAGATAACCATGATGATGTGATCACTCACCTAGAGCCAGACATCCTGGAATATGAAGTCAAGCGGGCCTTACAAAGCATCACTGTGAGAAAGCTAGTGGAGGTGATGGAATTCCAGTTGAGCTATTTCAAATCCTGAAGGGTAATGCACTCAATATGCCAGCAAAAACACTGAAAGTGTTGCACTTAATATGTCAGCAAATTTGGCTACAGGACTGGAAAAGTCTTCGTTTCAATCTCAAAGAAAGGCAATGCCAAAGAATGTTCCAACTACCACACAATTGCACTCATGTCACACGCTAGCAAAATAATGCTCAAAATTCTCCAAGCCAGGCTTCAACAGTATGTGAACCATGAACTTCCAGATGTTCAAGCTGGATTTAGAAAAGGCAGAGAAACCAGAGATCAAATTGCCAACATCCACTGGATCATCAAAAAAGCAAGAGAGTTCCAGAAAAAAGTGTACTTCTGCTTCATTGACTATGCTAAAGCCTTTGATTTTGTGGATCACAACAAACTGTAGGAAATTCTTAAAGAAATGGGAATACCAGACCACCTTATCTGCCTCCTCAGAAATCTGTATGCAGGTCAAGAAGCAACAGTTAGAACTGGACATGGAACAACAGACTGGTTCCAAATCAGGAAAGGAGTACATCAAGTCTCCTTTATTGTCACCCTTATTATTTAACTTATGTGCAGAGTATATCATGTGAAATGCCAGGCTGGATGAGGTACAAGCTGGAATCAAGATTGCTGGGAGAAATATCAAAAACTTCAGCTATGCAGATGACACAACCCTTATGGCAGAAAGTGAAGAAGAACTAAAGAGCCAAGAGCCTCCTGATGAAAGTGAAACAGGAGAGTGAAAAAGTTGGCTTAAAACTCAGCATTCAGAAAACTAAATCATGGTATCCGGTTCCATCACTTCATGGAAACAGTGAGGGGCTTTATTTTCTTGGGCTCCAAAATCACTGCAGATGGTGACTGCACCCATGAAGTTAAAAGTTGCTCCTTGGAAGAAAAGTTATGACCCACCTAGACAGCATATTAAAATACAGAGACATTACTTTGCCAAAAATGTTCCATCTAGTCAAAGCTATGGTTTTTCCAATAGTCATAAATAGATGTGAGAGTCGTACCATAAAGAAAGCTGAGCACCAAAGAATTGATGCTTTTGAACTGTGATGTCAAAGAAGACTCTTGAGAGTCCTTTGGACTGTGAGGAGATCCAACCAGTCAGTCCTGAAGGAAATAAGTCCTGAATAATCATTGGAAGGACTGATGCTGAAGATGAAACTCCAATACTTTGGCCACCTGATGTGAAGAGCCAACTTATGAGAAAAGACCGTGATGCTGGGAAAGACTGAAGGCAGGAGGAGAAGGGGATGACAAAGGATGAGATGGTTGGATGGCATCACCGAGTTGAAGGAATATTATCTTGATGTACAGAGGCTGTATTTATAATTTCCATTTTTTGTCACCCATATTACATATGACCTGAAGTGATGTGGGTTCAATCCCTGAGTTGGAAAGATGCCCTGGAGAAGGAAACGGCAACCCACTCCAGTATTCTTGCCTGGATAATCCCATGGACGGAAGAGCCTGGTGGGCTATAGTCCATGCGGTCACAAGGAATCAACATGACTGAAGCGACTCAGCATGCGTGCAACCAGAATGAACATTTTTATTGTTGAAATACTTGCTCTAGATAGTTGGTGGTTAATTTTTTCCCCCAATATATTTGTACATTATACTTTTTTAGAATAAAATTAGTAAAACTTATGGTACAAGGTCTTTGGTTACTTGTATATAAAGTATTGATTCAGTATTTGTTGAAATAGTGGATGCTATTTGCCAGAAACCACACTGATTGCTGCAAATACAAAGTCAAATAAAAATGATCCCTATCTTCAAGGAATTTACCAAAATATGACTTGGGAAGCCAATAAGGACATCAGTAATTTCAAAGGGTGTGATAAGCAGATATGTACCTGAGCTACAGAAATACAGAAATCATTCTAGGGAAATTGAGATGAATGCAGTTGAATTTCAAAAGATAAGTAGAAATTAGCTGGATGAAGGTATGGCAGAGGTGACCCAGGTAGGGATATATTCAAGTTTCCATTCAACAAATATTTAGCTCATACATAGAACCAGGTACACAAGTGCTTTATTTAGTTAACCTTATAAGGTAGCTTATTGTTTTTTTCATTTCAGATAAGCAATCCAAGCTTCAGAAAAGTAAAATACAGTAAGATCTGGAACTGGGCACATATCTGCATGTCTCCAAGATCCATATTTTTTCTCTTATGCTGCTAATTCACATAAAATGAAAAAATATGGAGCTGCTTCTTTAGTCCAAGAAGATGTTTATCCATATATTATCATGGCGTACATTTTTTTGTGTAATGATATTGCCTATTTTCAGTTTATACCCAAGTCACTCCTCTTGCCTAAAAGTGGGGGAAAAAACCTACCACCCATAAACCCCTAACTCTTCGCCATTTCCCAGAGATCTCTGACCATGATCTGACCACGGGTATGAAAAAACCATGCAGAGCTGCAGCGCAGGTTAAAGAGGTGAAATGGCCTTGGGAATTATAAAGTTGAACTTTCAGGGCAGGCGAATAGAATACTAAAATTTGTTAAAGGGTTGCATTCGGGTAAGAATGGGGTGCAGTGGTAAGGAGACCTAAAAAAAAAATAGGATGAACTCAGCTTTGGAACTGGGTGACTACAAAGTCTGACTATAAAGTATCCTAAAGTAAATAATGGACGGGAATGGGCAAATTTAATTCAGATGACCATTATATCTATTACTGTGGTCAAGAATCCCTTAGAAGAAATGGAGTAGCCCTCTTAGTCAACAAAAGAGTCTGAAATACAGTACTTTGATGCAATCTGAAAACAACAGAATGATCTCCATTCATTTCTAAGGCAAACCATTCAACATCACAGTGATCCAAGTCTATGCCCCAACCACTAACGCTGAAGAAGATGAACAGTCCTATGAAGACCTACAAGACCTAGAACTAACAGCAAAAAAGATGTCCTTTTATCAAAGGGGACTGGGATGCAAAAGTAGGAAGTCAAGAGATACCTGGAATAACAGGCAAGTTTGGCCATGGAGTACAAAATGAAGCAGGGCAAAGGCTAACAGTTTTGCCAAGAGAATGCACTGGTCATAGCAAACACCTTCTTCCAACAACACAGAGACAACTCTATACAGGGACATCACCAGATGGTCAATACTGAAATCAGATTGATTATATTCTTTATAGCTGAAGATGGAGAAGCTCTATACAGTCAGCAAAAACAAGACCTGGAGCTCAGATCATCAGCTCTTTATTGCAAAGTTCAGGCTCAAATTGAAAAAATAGGAAAAATCACTAGGCCATTCAGATATAACCTAAATCAAATCCATTATACTTATACTGTGGAGGTGACAAACAGATTCAAGGGATTAGATCTGATAGAGTGCGTGAAGAACTATAGACATAGGTTTGTAACATGGTACAGTTATGGTGTCCAAAACTATTCCCAAGAAAAATGCAAGAAGGCAAAGTGGTTGTCTGAGAAGGCCTTATAAGTAGCTGAGAAGAGAAGCAAAAGGCAAAGGAGAAAGGGAAAGATAATACCCAACTGAATGAAGAGTTGCAGAGAATAGCAAGGAGAGATGAGAAAGCCTTCTTATTGAACAGTGCAAAGACATAGAGGAAAACAATAGAATGGGAAAGACTAGAGATATCTTCAAGAAAATCAGAGATACCAAGGGGACATTTCATGCAAAGATGGGCACAATAAAGGACAGAAATGGTATGGATCTAACAAAAGCAGAAGATATTAAGAAGAGGTGGCAAGAATACATGGAAGAACTGTACAAAAAAATGTCTTAATGACCTGGATAACCACAATGGTGTGGTTAGTCACCCAAGGCCAGACATCCTGGAGTGTGAAGTCAAGTGGACCTTAGGAAGCATTACCATGAACAAAGCTAGTGGAGCTGATGGAATTCCAGCTGAGCTATTTCAAATCCTAAAAGATGATGCTGTGAAAGTGCTGCACTCAATATGCCAGCTAATTTGGAAAACTCAGCAGTGGCCACAGATTGGAAAAGGTCAGTTTTCATTCCAATCCCAAAGAAAGGCAATGCCAAAGAATGTTCAAATTGGTGTATATTTGCACTCATTTCACATGCTGGCAAGATCATGCTCAAAATCCTTCAAGCTAGGCTTCAGCAGTATGTGATCCGAGAACTTCCAGATTCAAACCGGATTTAGAAAAGGCAGAGGAACCAGAGATCAAATTGCCAACATCCGCTGGATCGTAGAAAAAGGAAAGGAATTCCAAAAATATATGCTTCGTTGACTATGCTAAAGCCTTTGATTGTGTGAATCAATCACAATAAACTGGAAAATTCTTCAAGAGATGGGAATACCAGACCACTTTACCTGCCTCCTGAGAAATCTGTATTCAGGTCAAGAAGTAGAACCGGACATGGAACAACAGACTGATTCAAAATTGAGAAAGGAATACATTGAGGCTGTATATTGTCACCCTGCTTATTTGACTTATTTGCAGAGTTCATTGTGCAAAATGCCAAGTTGGATGACTGACAACCTGGAATCGAGATTGCCAGGGGAAATATCAACACCCGCAGAAATGCAGATGATACCACTTTAATGGCAGAAAGCAAGAAAGATCTAAAGAGCCTCTTGGTGAAGGTGAAAGAAGAGAGCAAAAACCTGGCTTAAAATTCACCATTCAAAAAATGAAGATCATGGCATCTGGTCAGATCACTTAATGGTAAATAAATGGGAAAAAGTGGGAAAAATGATAGATTTTATTTTCTTGGGCTCAAAAATCACTGCAGATGTTGACTACAGCCACCAAAATAAAAGATGCTTGCTCCTTGGAAGAAAAACTGATAAACCTAGGTAGCATATTTAATAGCAGAGACATCACTTTGCTGACAAAGGTCCATATAGTCAGTTACTGGTTTTCTGGCAGTCATGTAAAGATGTGAGAGCTGGACCATAAAAAAGGCTGAATGCCAGAGTTGATGCTTTGGAACTGTGGTGCTGGAGAAGACTCTTGAGAGTCCCTTGGACAGCAAGGAGATCCAAAGAGTCCATCCTAAAGGAAATCAGTCCTGAATATTCATTGGAAGGACTGATGCAGAAACTGAAGCTCCAATACTCTGGCCACCTGATGGGAAGAGCCAACTCTGGAAAAGACCCCGATGCTGGGAAAGATTGAAGGCCAGAGGAGAAGGGGGCAACAGAGGATGAGATGGTTGGATGGCATCACTGACTCAATGGAAATGAGTTTGAGCAAACTCAGGGAGATAGTGAGGGACAGGGAAGCCTGGTGTGCTGCAGATCAGGGGTTGTAAAGAGTAGCAACTAAATAGCAATAACAACTCAGGTAAAGCACAGAGGAAGATAATCCATTTTGAGACATGTGATAGGCTTGTGAGATATGTCTTGTTAGAAACTTATGATTGGACTTTGGGAGCGAGGTCATAGAGATAGAGACATAGAGATTTGGGAGTATTCTACATTTAAAATAAAGTTGAAATCACAAGATTGGAAGAGAATGCCAAGGTTTGGATATTATTGACTGCAAAGAAAAGCATCAGGAAAGAAGAAGAAAGAGACGATAAAATGATGGATTTCCATTGAAATTCATCTAATTGGTTTTGTATCACAGATAATGATATGCATGTAAATGTATACAAAGGCTAAGTGAATGGATTTATGTGATCAGTAGAAATTTTAATGCTCTGGCATATTTACAGGCATGTAGGTTAGGTGACATTAAAGACAGGGGGTAACCAATTGTTAATTGCAGTTTCCTACTGAAACTTCCTTTGTTATAGAAAAAAGTCTCAGACCACATAAGTATTTATAAGTAGAATCATCAAATAATATATAATGTAATCATAGCTTTGCCATTAATTGGTTTTATGCTTTGTTATAAAAGACAATGCACTTTAAATTATAGTTCTGAAAATCTTACAGTAATTCCTATGAGAAGTATAGAGTGAATAGATAAAATTTCTCAGGTTTTGATTTTGATGAAGAATTTTGAATTTTATTGCAGTTTTTAAATTTACTTATTTCACATCAGTAACTTCATAGCTTAGATTTTTTAAATTTTAGAACTTTTCAATTAATATTTTAAAAAGCTATCACCACTGGAACTTACTTTAGAGTCATTTAAAAAGAGAACAATTTTTGGTAGCCTGAAAAATCGCTAAATTGAAGTATTTAAACGTGTTTTGAAGTTGTTACATTTTGTAAAAGTTTGTGAATATAACTTCACTGAAAGATCAAATTTTAAGAGTAACCAAACTCTGTGTAAATATCAACAGGAATATTTACAATTTGACTCTTTATAAAAATTAAATTACATGCCACATGAATTAATAATGATTTTCCTTTATTTTGGCATATATAATTAAGAGTTGACTGTGCAGATTTCAAAATCTTTATCCCTAGTCTCCTGTATTAAGTTTGGAACATTAGTTAACCTCTTCTATTGACAGTTTTACCAACAATACAATGTCTTATTAGTAGTAATATTAATTTCTAAAGGTAGAACTGAAGTTGGTAGCCTCAAATAAGTGTCCTTTTCCTGGCATTTGCCTGCTGACTTCTTTGCTTATAAGTGAACCAATTGTTTAGAATTGTGTGAACATTATTTTCAGTTTCCTAGAATGAATATAGTATAAGGATATACAGTAAATAAACTCTCTGATAAAATTTCCATTTGAAGTTGTAATTAAGTAAGAATGTGACAGTGGGGGAGAGTTGTATAATTTGCATAAAGGCAGAGGAAAACGTATATACCCTCTCATAGTGTCTCCAGACTCATGATACTATTGCTGTTGGATGGAAATGTCCACTGGCTAGAATTACTTCCTAGAGCTTGCATTGTGATGCCCTCTTCAGGTTTAAAATAGGCCCTCTTCATATTTAAAACATGAAAATTGGAGGTTACTCACAGATAAATAATTTAGGGGAAATGAAACTACATTTGGCAAATGCAGTTTACATCAAATATAAATTACAATATCTACAATAATCAACTTTGGTGGGATGGCATTTTAGAGGTACATATGAAACTTGGCTCTGTCAAGCAAAATTTTAAATGCAGTTCCCTTTGATAGAAGTTTTACCTATAGAAATACCTTACAGATATCTTCCTTTACAGATATCTCACCTAAGTATGTAGTGATATTTGTACAAACATGTACTTAGAACATTTGCAATAGCAAAATGCAAAACATTCTTAAATAGAGAATAGTTTTAAATAAATTTAAAAGAATGTACGTTTTAGCATGTCCAACTTTTACTAAGTAAAATTTTTTAAAATTACTGTGATCTTATATAAAAACTAAATGTGTGCATGAACATGCTTTGTATATACTTATCTTTAATAGACACAGAGGAAACTGATAGAATTCAACCTCTAAAGAGGCTAACTGGGGTTTGATAGGAAGGGGACTTGCAGTTTTTACCATTACTCTTGTACTGGTAATATATTTTTTATCAATATGTGTAGCTTTGATAATCTTAAAATAATAAAATAGCCAGCAAACAAAAATAAATTGACAATCAAAAATACCCACTCTACCCTTCCTCAAACCCACCAAGCTACTATATAACTAGAAAACTGGCACAGTGGATTTTTATTTTTATAATAGCACTTTTATCCAGAGAATAATTAAAAAATATAGTTACTAGTTTCTGTGAATAAATTATAGCAATGATGCTTTCATAAGGAGAAAAGCTATATTAGTTTTTAGTGTTATATTACAGTTAAAAGTTACAATAAGTCATTTGGTATACTGGTAAATTTTGAGCTCTGATAATCAAGAGACTGCCTATAATATTGACTATTTTGGTGTTATATCAGTAGGCACCCTTAAAGTTAGTTCATTTTATGCTAAATGAGAACACTGACTGAATTTATGAATACATGCTCAAAATTATTAGGATTTTTTTCTAATGTTAGATATAAAATCCTAATTTTAGTATATACATAAAGTATACATATATTAGTGTATACATACAGATATAGATGTAAAGTACTTATATATCAAAAGTATATGTTGTATATAACATATAAAATACATGGGAATCCTATTTTATTGAACCAGCAATGACTAGGTATTAATGGAAGAAACTTTCCTATGGCTTGTCTTTAACAATATTATTTTAAACATAACAATTTTTAATAAAATTTATGCTAATCATTAAAATATTATTAGATCTGCTTTTAAGGTTCTTGGTTTAAATGAAAACCAAGTATATAGAAATGAATATCAGAACAATTATTAAAAAATTCTGTCTATAATTTTCAAGCCAAATACTAGATTCATGTTTTTACATAGAAATTTTTCTCCTTAAAGACTTTGTAATTAGTGAGAAATGTCTATATCAGTAAAGAGCAGCATGCAAGAAAGAGATGCATTTACTTGTGGAAATAACCGTTTACTAAGGAACGATCATTTTTATTTGTGGTTTTTATATAAAACTAGACTATGGATTTTTTTCCTTATAACTTTTTCTCCAGGCAACAATAATGAATAAAATTTTAGAGATAAGCTTTCTTTTAAATGCATGTATGCCCTTCCTAACACATGTAGTAAAACCAAGCAAATACTCATGCTGCTGCTAAGTCACTTCAGTTGTGTCCGACTCTGTGGGACCCCATAGACGGCAGCCTACCAGGCTCCTCTGTCCCTGGGATTCTCCAGGCAAGAATACTGGAGTGGGTTGCCATTTCCTTTTCCAGGAAATACTCATACTCTACTAACAAAAATTAAATGAAACATTTTTTCCCCCTAAATGGCCCAGTTAGTGTAGAGGCATCCACTCTGAATTCCACAATCCAGGATCCCTTGGCCACTTGTTTCTATATGTTGATATGCCCAAAGTTACATTTGCTCTCTAAAGACTTCCTTTATTCATGTATGTCTCTTTTCTCCAGTATACATTTTCTTTAAAATTATAGTGCATATTAAAAATACAAACCTGAGGGTAATATGGATTCTTCCAGAAGGAGAATTTATCCCTTTTTCTCCTGATGCTTGCAGTGAATAGGTTTGCCTTATTAGACAGTGAACAGTCTTTAGATCAGGATGGGGAATACATGTAAATCCATGGCTAATTCATGTCAATGTATGAAAAAAACCACTACAATATTGTAAAGTAATTAGCCTCCAACTAATAAAAATAAATGAAAAAAAAGAAAAAAGAAAAAAACAGACTTCATCCAAAAAAAAAAGAACAATGAGGAGGGTCTTGAGCTGGTTTTCTCCTCCTTTCAATTATAACACCAATATTCCATCCATTACTGCCTCCTCCCAAAGAGTATGACTCCTTCTATTCAGAAATAAAAGCAGCTCTACCTGACAACATTCTGAAATATTTTGCCCTCTTTTCATAACCTCCATTTACTAAAGCAATATTTTCCTTGCTCCTTATCAAAGCATGAACTCAATAACTGCTTTCTTCTTCAATGTTAGATAAATGGATATGGGAACTTTATTACAGATTAAAATAGTGGAAAATTAAGAAACAGTGCTCTTAGTGTGAAGGGCAAGGCCAGTGATTTTCCTGAACTATAGAAAGCATATTTAATCAGAAATAATGAGATCTAAAATATAATTCACTCTCTGCGAGAAACTCAATAATTTGACATTGAACAAGTCATATAAACTCTCCAGACTTCACTTTCCTGTTTTAAGAGATTGGGCTGCATCTCTTAAATTTCCATTTAATTCTGTATTTCTGCTTTTGTGTTATTTATGTGTTAAAAGTCTCATGGTATGAGTGGAAATAAAGACAGGCAATAATTTTGTGTGTGTATTTTGTGTTAAGCTATATGAGTTTTGTAGGTAACAATGCTTTAACAAAAGAGCAAGCTTTATTTATTGCTAAGCAGACCTAAGCAAACATAATTATCATTGGAAAACTGAACTCTAACTTCATTACTGACCACTTTTCCTGAAAGAGAGATTTCTGTCAATGTTAACATTGGGTAACATGTCACCTTTATCAGAGTTCATTAAGTGCCAACAATTTACTTTCTGAGGAATATCTCTTTAAGGTCAATTAAATAAAAATGTGAAAGCCAGTGTTGTTAGGATTTTTGCCACATAATAGTCCAATTATTTTATGTTTAGCCTCTTTGATTAAAAGCAGTGGTCAAAAGATTTGAAATCCTCAGAGGTGATTTTGAAGACGGAGAAGTGCTGGAGCTACCCAGGCAGCAATCAGAAACAATTAGGAAAAATTTACCAAATGTTTCATTCTTTCTCTAGGCTGTATTGCAAATTACGTTAAATATTTCAGGCTTATTGCATTTAAAAATAAAGCCTCCAACTAAGCAATTTTCAAGATAGTCAAAAGATATTGCTTAAAATTTTCTTATTGCTATAGAAATGAAAAGGGTGATTGTCTATGTTGATTAGCTTGAAGATTGCTTTGGGAAGAATTTTACAGTTCTAGTAACATTCCCATTATAATTTACAATCTATGAAGAAGAATTGAATACTACCTTGAGTGTCAGGAGAGTTTAAAGCTTCCTTTTCATCTGATAATTTTATTCTACTGCTTTAACATAAAAAGGGGATCTTTGTCATGTGTATTTTTAATGCGCATATAATTTATTTTTATCTTGATTCCTTAAAACAATTCTCAGTTAGATCAAGTAGAAAATATATAGCATAATAAATATACCAGAATATTTATTGATACCTACTATGTGCAGATCCTTTTGTGTGCTAGTCAGTTTTGCAGAAGAAAGATAGAAAGAAACATCATTTAATGTTAAAGGACTCAACCATTTAATCAATAGAAAATTCACAAGACGAACAAACAAAACTTAGAGCCAATTACATTTTGGTCATGATAAGTTGAATGTGGCTGATACCGTTTAATTTTCTTATACATAAATGCTGAAATAGAATCTTATTTCTACCTGATACCATAAACTGTGGGAAGTTAGGAAAGTGGTCCCACAATAATATTTTGTTTAGAAAGAAAGGTTGTAATTGAGTGGCATTATGTTACATTTAGAAATGTGTAGGAAAATGTTTAAATACCAAGAAGACATACATATTGGAAATGCATAGAAAAATGTTTAAATGCCAAGAAGGCCTACATATTGTCATTTTTTATGGACCTCCTGACTTGAAGGCTGAATTTTTGTGTTAAAATTTTTGTGTTAAACCAGTCCAAAATGTACTAGTGTAAAGTGAAAGTAGCTCAGTTGTGTCCAACTCTTTGCGAGCCCATGGACTATACAGTCCATGGAATTCTCCAGGCCAGAATACTGGAGTGGGTAGCCTTTCGCTTCTCCAGGGGATCTTCCCAACCCAGGGATTGAACCCAGGTGTCCCGCATTGCGGGCGGATTCTTTACCAGCTGAGCCACAAGGGGTTTCTCTTAAATTAGCAAACAAAATAAGATTCAGTGATAGGGTTCAATTAAATGGCATTCTCATTTATTTATTCATGAATGCCATTAGTAAACATCGACTATGTGTTTATAAGGTGATAAATGTTAGAGAATTAGTGATACAAAGAAGGATAACAATATCACTCATCACAGCTCCTTCTGGTGAAAGTGCTGGGGTAATGCAAAATTATATGATACCTTTGTAAAAAAAAAATTAGTAATATTTATCAACACTTTTATAAAAAGTGCATAACTTTTAGCTGATTAATACCTTCCTATGGAAAATATTCAACAGAAGAAAAAGGATTTATATCTGTATGTGTTTATTGCATATTTCTTCTGGTATAAAATTGGAAGCAATTTGAATATTTGAAGGTATGATTAAGAAAATATTTCTCTTTAGTTGAATATAATTCAAACATTAAAATGATAATTGTGCTCTAATATCATGGAAAATGCTTATATTTATAATGTAAAAACAAAAGTTATGTAAAGTATAATTCTGTAAAAATATACAAGTGAGAAAACACTTGGATTTTTTTAAATGATAGTTGTATTAGCATGGTGGTGTTTTTTTTTTTGTTTTGTTTTTTTGTTGGATATTTATTTATTTATTTTTTCCATTTATTTTTATTAGTTGGAGGCTAATTACTTTACAGTATTGTAGTGGTTTTTGTCAGACATTGACATGAATCAGCCATGGATTTACATGTATTCCCCGTCCCAATCCCCGCTCCCACCTCCCTCTCTACCCGATCCCTCTGGGTCTTCCCAGTACACCAGCCCTGAGCACTTGTCTCATGCATCCAACCTGGGCTGGTGATCTGTTTCACCCTAGATAATATACATGTTTCGATGCTGTTCTCTCAAAACATCCCACCCTCGCCTTCTCCCACAGAGTCCAAAAGTCTGTTCTGTACATCTGATGATCATTTATGATGATTTAGATGATCATTTCAATGTTTGTTTTCGAAGTACTGTATATTATTTTTAAAATAATTAATATTTTAATATATTAAAGTATTCCCAAGATGGAGCCCTTGTGCATTGATGATTGGAATATAAAATGGTGCAGCTTCTGTGGAAAACCATATGGTGGTTCCTCAGAAAAATTAAATTTGGAATTATCATATGATTCAGAAATTCTATTTCTGTGTATAGTTCCAAAATAATTGAAGACAGGGACTTGAACAGATACTTTTACAATGGTGTTCATAACAGCATTATTTCACAATAACCGGAAGGTAGAAACAAACCAAATGTCCATCAACAGATGAATGGATAGGCAAAATATGTAATTAAAATGGAATATTATTACAATGGAATATCAGTTTTGCAAGGTGAAAAGTGCTCTAGATACATGGTTGTGTAACACTGTAAGTGTACTTAATGCCACCAGCACTGTACAGTTAAATATGGTTCAGATGGTAAATTTTATGTATTTTTCACAATTAAAAAATAAAAATGGTTAAAATGGTAAATTTCATGTTCTGTATTTTACTACAATGAAAACTTTTTAAAAAGTGGTCCCAAGTTATGAACGGATTCCTAGATATGTGTCTGAAGTTGAAAGGAGAGTTAGTTTGTAGAGTTAGTAGATTTAAGAGTACATAACAATAAAAAAAATGAAGTGCATAATGTAGTTGGAAAAAGAATTTTTAAAATGAACATCACCAAATTCTACTCAGTATTATTCTCAAATTAATGATTTCAAATCTATCCTACTTATTGTCATACTTTTCTAAGCACATGTATGTTGGTAGTTTACAAAAATGTAATTGTGAGACCAAAATGAGCTTTGAATGCTCAGTCACAATTTTAGAGGTGAAAGAGATGCTTGTGTTAGAGGTGAAAAACCAGGGATACAGAGAACTTAAGATTATATAGATAGATAATGACCGACATGACTAGAATGGATATTACTCTTTCTTTGTAGGACTCAAAATAGAGACAGTATCATCTTTTGGATCTTTTGCATTACGCTCAGAATACTTCTGGTTGCAAATGAGAGAAATTGAACCCCCTAAAAGGATTTACTGGACTTCCCTGGTGGCTTAGAAGGTAAAGAATCTGACTTCAATGCAGGAGACCCAGGTTTGATCCCTGGGTTGGGAAGATCCCCTGGAGAAGAGAATGGCTACCCACTCCAGTATTCTTGCCTGGAGAATTCCATGGTGAGAGGAGCCTGGTGGACTTTGGTCCATGGAGTCACAAAGAGTCATACATAACTGAGTGACTTTCACTTTCACTTATTCACTTTCAAAAAGATTTATTGGCTTATGTAATTGAGAAGTCCCAGTGTAGATCTTAAGGAAAGACTGCAACCAGAGACTCAAATACCACTGTCAAGACTTTCTCCATCTCTTGGTTTGCTTCATTTTATTCTTCAAATAGATTTTCTCCCAGTGGCAGATAGATACCTTCAGAGGCTTCAGACTCACATCCTTGTGGTTAAGCAATTGCTGTGGAGGAAATAAAGAGCTCTCTCTCATTGTCTGTATCTCAGTTTCAGGTCCTGGGTGCCCACCCCTGTGATCAGCAGCCCCAGTAGTAACACGTAGAGTCAAGGAGCAGTTCCCAAAGGAATCTGAAGAAAGGGGTGGGGGGAAGGAATTACCTGGGTAGACAAAAGGAGTAACGCTCACAGTCTACCATACCCACTTTATAGTATGTTCAATTAGTTCAGTCACTCAGTCCTGTCCTACTTTTTGCAACTCCATGGATTGCAGCACACCAGGCTTCCCTGTCCATTGCCAACTCCCAGAGCTTGCTCAAACTTGTGTCTATTGAGTCAGTGATGCCATCCAACCATCTCATCCTCTGTCTCTCCCTTCTTCTCCTGTCTTCAATCTTTCCCAGCATCAGGGTCTTTTCCAACGAGTAAGTTCTTCACATCAGTGGCCAAAGTATTGGAGCTTCAGCTTCAGCATCAGGCCTTCCAATGAATGTTCAGGACTGACTTCCCTTAAGGTTGACTGGTTGGATCTCCTTGCAGTCCAAGGGACTCTCAAGAGTCTTCTCCAACACCACAGTTCAAAAGCATCAATTCTTCAATTCTTCAGTGCTCAGCTTTCTTTATGATCCAACTCTCACATCCATACATATGCTGTGCCTAGTTGTTCAGTTGTGTCAGACTCTTTGCAACCCCATGGACTGTAGAGAATTTAAAGTGGTGAATTTAAGTATGATTCCTTTTTCATTTTAATGTATTTAATAGCTTGAAATTCTAGAGATTATTCTTCTATGCCCTCTCCCCCATTATACTGATACTAAAGGACTTTGCAGTGACCTTCTAATATAACTCATTCAAAACCAGTTCCTGCCTTCATTTTTTATCCTCCATTTTATGCTATTCCCTAAGATCTACATTTCTTCTTTGCTCTCTTTCTCAATTATCACTGAGTCATATTTATCTGCTAAAATTTTAATATAAAAGTCCTTTGCATCTCTTTTCTGGTAATGTTCCTGAATCAGTTAGGAATAGGTTGGACTTCATGTAACAGATAAATCATAGCAACAATGGTTTAATAAAGTATACATTTATTTCTCTGCTGTATAGAATAGATCTGGGTTTAGGTGTTCCATGGTTGGTATGCAGACATTACTTTGCTGACAAAGGTCTGTCTAGTCAAAGCTATGGTTTTTCCAGTAGAAGTGTGTGGATGTGGAAGTTGGACCATAAAGAAAGATGAATGCCAAAGAATTGATGCTTTTGAACTGTGGTGTTGGGAAAAGACCCTTGAAAATCCCTCAGACAGCAAGGAGATCCAACCAGTCAATCCTAAAGAAAATCAGTCCTGAATATTCATTGGAAGGACTGATTCTAAAGATGAAGCTCCAATACTTTGGCCACTTGATGTGAAGAACTGACTCACTGGAAAAGACCCTGATGCTAGGAAAGATGGAAGAGGGGAGGAGAAGGGGATGACAGAGGATGAGATGGTTGGATGACATTACTGACTCAATGGACATGAGTTTGAGCAAGTTCTGGGAGTTGGTGATGGACAGGGAAGCCTGGCGTGCTGCAATCCATGGGGTCACAAAGAGTCAGACATGGCAAGCGACTGAACTGAGTTGCACTGAACATAGGCTGGTGGGTCCATCCATTTTATTATGCCACCCTCCCTATGGTCTTTTCTCTCCTTATCCAACTAGTGCTCTTCCATCATATTCGTATTCTATACCACAGGATGGACGAAAGGGATATTGTTTTCCTTTTTAAGGAGACTTTCAGGAAGTTTCCATGCAATGCTAGCCCATGTATGTCACTGGCCAAAACAAATGGTCACACTTAACTGCAGGGGAAGCTCTTCTACTAAAGGAGAATGACAGAACAGATGCTGGGTGGTAACTAGCTGTCTCCTCCACAATTACCACTTCTTCTAAGCTATGTCACTAACTAATTTCCCATCTTTGTAGCTAAGACATAGTTTGGTTTTTGCTCTAGAACTGCTTTGTATATTTTTAGTTCAATTAATTAGTAGAGTAAAACCTTGAAACAAAAGAACCCCAAAATAGTGCTTCTTTTGTAATTTAAAAAAATCCCTTTTTTGGGTAATTTTAAAGTTTTTAATTGTATAATTGTACTTATTTCAGTTCCCTGAATAGAGTGGGTAAATTTCCTTACCAAAAATTGCTAACCAAATTTTTTCAAAATATCATGACTTCATAATGAGTTAAGTTCTCATGAAAGGAAGGCATATTTTAAAATAAACTGTATTACTTGTTGATTCTGATATGAAAATAAAATTCAGAAGATCCCTAAAGGTCCCTTCTTGAACCCCCAATTTCATGAAGAATGTGTGAAATACAGGTGGTAATTTGGCTTAATGATAGTTTTACTCCTACACATAAGCATCAATAAAATGATAATTAAGAGTTAGGAACATTGTCCAAAATTTACATTTCAAATTTCTAATCATTTTTTTAAAAGGAATTATTTAAAAAGCACAGTAAAGTTGCAGAAATAATGCACTTCCTTTCATTCAGCTTCCCCTAATGTTAACATTTTTACATAACATTTTACACAACAGAATAATTGAAACTGAGCAGTCAATAATGATACTGTTAACTAACCTACAGACTTTACCAGATTTCACCAGTTTTCCTATTTCGTTTTTCTCGTCCAACACCCAATCCAGAACCCACATATTACCCTTAGTTGTGTCTCCTTAGTTTCCTTCAATCTGTGACAGTTCTCCGGTTTTTGTCATTCCACACCCTTGACCTTTTTGAAGAGTTATTGACCATTTATATATAGACCGTCTCTTAGTTTGGGCTTTTCTGATATTTTCTCATGATCAGGTTATGTATTTTTGGCAAGAATATCACAGAACTGATGTTGTACCCTTATTAGTGTACCATATCAGGATATTGACATATCTTATTATTGGTGATGTTAACTCTAACCACTTAAAGTGGTGTTTACGAGGTTTTTCTACAATAAAGTTTCTATTTTTCTATTTGTAATGAAAAAGTATCTTGTGGGGAAATTCTTAGAGACCATTCAAATATACAAATTTGTTCTTCCATCTACTAATTTTAGTATCTATAGATGATTTTTACCTGCAATAATTATTACTTTGGTATTTGGATAGTCTTCAGTATTCACACATTTCAGTATGTTTTTTCCCCCATACCACCAAGCATTTCTGTCTGGAGACACTGACTAGATGTCCTACAAATTTAAATCAATTCTGACACTATCTCTTTGGAGATAGTATCAGGTGCCACAGGGTAAGGGCTCAGTCTCACAAGACTGGCCCCACTTTAAACACCAATTGTTATTTCAGGTTGTTACCTGTGCTTCTGACCCACTGCCTATAAACTGGAGGTTCCCACAATCCTCTCGTCAGGACTGATCAATTTGCGAGAATGGCTCGCAAAACTCAGAGACATTTATGTTTGCCAGTTTATTATGAGAGACATTATAAAGGATACAGATGAAGAGGTACATGGAGTGGGGTCCACAAGGGTCCCAAGCACAGGAGGTTCTGTCCCATGGATCTGGGTGGCATCACCCTCTCACCACATGAAAGTGTTTACTAACCTGGAAGCTCATCAAACCCTCATTGTTAAAGCGTTCTTGTAGATCTTTAATCTCCAGCCCTCACTTCTCTTTCTCTCCCAGAAGTTGGAGATGGGGTTGAAAATTCCAACTCTAATTACTTGGTCTTTCTGGTGACCAGCTCCTAGGTCATCACCTTAAGTTATCTCATTAGCGTAAACTATCTAGGACTCAACTCCAAGCAATCTGTTAGTGTAAACTCTGGTGTGCTCTAAAGGGGCTCCTTATGAATGACAAAAGACACTCCTGTCACTCAGGAAGTTCCAAGGGTTTTAGGAGCTTTATGACAGGAACCAGAGAGAAAGACTAAATATATTTCTTATTATGTCACACAGTCTTTTGAATTCAGGGGAAAATTATATACTCTGATTAGAAACAGACATCTGTAAAAATGAACCTGATTGGAAATTCTTTTCATCAGTAGGTTGAAAAAATGACTGAGATGCTTTGTGAAAGATACAGGAAAAATTGTGTGCCAATGTTAAATTGTGGCATTTTTCTACTTCAGCTAAGAAAACCCAGATATATGATTCAGTCATCTCTATCTGGGGAGTCAGTATGATTCTTAATGGGAGCCAGGAACTTCTGTGTTGACTCTTAGTTCTAATCTCACTTTTATTTTTTTGCAGAATAAAACTTCTTGGTCCATAGCAGTGTAAGAAACAGGGAATTAGAACTCCTTCAATTCCCATCTTTTTTTCCCATCTGTCTGTTGATGGGTACTTAGGTTGTGGAAGCATATTAGCTATTATAAATAATTAGCTATTTATAATAGCTAATTAGAACATATTAGCTATTATAAATAATGCTGCCCTGAACATTGGGGTGAATATATCCTTTCAAATTAGTATTTTTGTTTTCTTCAGATATATACCCAGTAATGAATCTTCTATTTTTAATTCTTTGAGGAAACTCGATATCATTTTCCATAGTGACTACAATTTACAGTCCCAACAACTGTGTGCTAGGGTTTCATTTTCTCCATGTCCTCATCTCATTTTTTATTTGTAGACTTCCTGATAATAGTCATTTTGACAGGTATGACGTGCTATCTTATTGTGATTTTGATTTGCATTTCTCACATCCGCTGGATCATCGAAAAAGCAAGAGAGTTCCAGAAAAACACCTATTTCTGCTTTATTGACTATGCCAAAGCCTTTGACTGTGTGGATCACAGTAAACTGTGGAAAATTCTGAAAGAGATGGGAATACCAGACCACCTGACCTGCCTCTTGAGAAACCTGTATGCAGGTCAGGAAGCAACAGTTAGAACTGGACATGGAACAACAGACTGGTTCCGAATAGGAAAAGGAGTACGTCAAGGCTGTATATTGTCACCCTGCTTATTTAACTTATATGCAGAGTACATCATGAGAAAAGCTGGGCTGGAAGAAGCACAAGCTGGAATCTAGATTGCTGGGAAAAATATCAATAACCTGCGGTATGCAGATGACACCACCCTTATGGCAGAAAGTGAAGAGGAACTAAAAAGCCTCGATGAAAGTGGAAGAGGAGAGTGAAAATGTTGGCTTAAAGCTCAACATTCAGAAAACTAAGATCATGGCATTTTGGTCCCATCACTTCATGGCAAATAGATGGGGACACAGTAGAAACAGTGTCAGACTTTATTTTTGGGGGCTCCAAAATCACTGCAGATGGTGATTGCAGCCATGAAATTAAAAGACGCTTACTCCTTGGAAGGAAAGTTATGACCAACCTCGATAGCATATTAAAAAGCAGAGACATTACTTTGCCAACAAAGGTCCATCTAGTCAAGGCTATGGTTTTTCCAGTAGTCATGTATGGATGTGAGAGTTGGATGTGAGAGTTGGACTGTGAAGAAAGCTGAGTGCTGAAGAATTGATGCTTTTGAACTGTGGTGTTGGAGAAGACTCTTGAGAGTCCCTTGGAATGCAAGGAGATCCAACCAGTCCATCCTAAAGGAGATCAGTTCTGGGTGTTCATTGGAACTACTGATGCTGAAGCTGAAACTCCAATACTTTGGCCACTTCATGCGAAGAGTTGACATATTGGAAAAGACCCTGATGCTGGGAGGGATTGGGGGCAGGAGGAGAAGGGGGCGACAAGGATGAGATAGCTGGATGGCATCACCGACTCGATGAGTTTGAGTAAACTCCGGGAGTTGGTGATGGACAGGGAGGCCTGGCGTGCTGCGATTCATGGGGTCGCAAAGAGTTGGACACGACTGAGTGACTGAACTGAACTGAACTACACAATTCTCTTGTCTATATTTCTCTAAAATTGTAAATCAAGCATAACTATCACCTCAGACACTATAAATCATTGAAAATAAAAATTTTCATTTATTCTGATCAGTAAAACAGGAAAGTATGTCAATATATTTAATAATAGTTTTCTCAAAATGTAGAAAACAAATGATTGACTTCCAGCTAATTAAAAAAATATATTCCAAAGTATCCTATCCTATGAGTTGTATATGTTATCTAGATTAGCTTTCTTTTTCAAGTTTTTGTAATTGTACACTTGCATCTTTGCCACTAACTTTAAGTTAGGCTTTTTGTTTTTGGAGGATAGGAAGTTGACATAGTGTTCTGATTGCTACAGACCACAGTATTAAAATTGCTACAATTATATGAGACCTATATGTTGTAGTTTTACTTGTATGTATCTGTGTATGTTTATCTGGTGTTGGGGCCTTCCCAAAATATGCTTCAATGGCATATTGACTATTTTGAATTAAAGTTACTTAAAAAAATGGGCAATGCAAGAGGGACACATTGACCTCTCCTCTTTCTCTGAAGGTAGGAAATAAATTTCCCATTTTAAAGGTGCCCTCCTTGTACCCAGAGGTAGAAAGACAGGGAGTTCTGGGCCCAGAGCTTGTATAAATAAACCTTGTTACTTCTTTACTAACTTATTACCCAAGTCTAAACTTTGCTTAAATTCCTTATTAAGAACCCAAGCCTGAGTTTGTCCTGTCAAATCCTTACAAATTTTCTTCATGTAAAAGAGGTACAAAAACTGCCTGCTTTTGGTTACTCTGAGCATCCTTTTATGATCTGTGTGCATGAAATTAAGTTGCTTTTTCTACTGTTACCTGTCGTGTGTAAATTTTATTATTAGTCCAGCCGTAAGAACTCAGGAGGCGTAGAAAGGGAAATTTTGCCCCTTGTCCCCAAAGACAGTTGTATTTATACATTAAATTCACAGATATACACTACGTTGTTGCTTAAAACTCCAATGCTGGCAATTTAAAGACTTTTTGTTACTAATAATGGCTTAATACCTAAAACTGAACAGAGTTGGTCACAAGGTAAATTAACCAGGGAAATATGCCAATTTTGACTTCATTTCCATCCTGTTGAATGATTGCATTCATTCTCTTTAGATTTCAAGCTCTTCATTCTACTGTTCCTTAACACTCTTTATAGAATTCCAGCTTGCTTTCCACCTATCTTTTAACAGTTTAACATAGATGATTGGATCAAGTCCATTGTTCCCATTATATGTAGCTTAAAAAGCTCTGCAGTATTTTACTCTTTGCATTGTATTTGGCTTCCCTGAGTGCTCTGCTCACTGCATTTTACTCCTATTCTCTCTGTTTTCTAAACCCATTTATGCCTATTCTTTCTGAAGACGTTTGTTCTTCTGGGCACTCAAATTGACTTCTCCGCATTTTATTTTCTTAACTAAAAATGCACCATTAAGGTTGATTGAAATCATTTAAGGAACTTCATAAAAAAGTGAAAGGCCATAGGAAAGTGGGCTACCAGTGTTTGTAAATACCTGTTTTCAGCCACACTGATAGGATGAAATAATAAATAATTGTCAACTTTAAAATGTTTTTGATATATTTTTTTACAGATTAGTGTTTTTTTGGTTGTTCTTTGAGAAACAATTCTGTAAAATATTTGAGGGCAGGGATGGAAGGGGGGGCATTATGTTATAATTAAAGATAAGACAAATAGTAGAGCCAAACTACTAAAATTATTTAAAACATTTTAATGTTTTACAGTAAGCTAGATGTAAAACATACAGGTCCATGATTAAAATCCACAGTTTTAAACCACATGATCTTAATTTTTTTCTATTTAAAAGACAGATATTGTTATTTAAAAATAAATGTAACCATAATGGTTTACAAAACTAAACTATAAATGATTCATTTAAGATCATCACTGACCTTTTTTCCTATTTGCAACGTTCAAAAATGGAACTCTGTTGGTAAGACATACTTTAAACATTTGGAAATTCATTAGAATCATAAAATTAAAAACTGGAAGAAAATGTACAATATTTTTTGTGAAAAATACTTCATATCCATTTTCATTTTGTTTGATCAAAATGAAATTAATTTTTAAAAGTTATCAAAATGTCACCCAATGGATTTTTATTTGGAGCATTTTAGAAATAAATACTCTTATTTTTAATGATACAATATAAGGAATAATATTCTAATTTTAAAATTAGCATTTCAGAATCACCAGTACTTTATATGAAAATGATGTTGATGATTTGCTTTTGTTGTTTTTGAATTTGCTTTTCTATTTACCTAAAAGAGCATATAGTTAAGGTTTCCTAATAGATTACATGTAAATAATAAATAATTTGATTTCGGGTAATTAACACTTTCAAAGTGACTTTTAATTTCCTTTGAATGTATTATTCTATTTTTAGGTTACAGAATTTCATGTTTTTGCTATAAAATCATTTATTTTACTTTAATTATAAGGAAAAATCATCACTAAAACAAAATTTTGAGTTAAAAAGTGCACAAATTGGGTCAGAGAAATATCTTTTCTGTAGTTTACAAAATAATTTTATCCATAAATCAAAGAAAAAGAGGAATAATATAATATTTATAATTCATATTTTTATAAGGTTAAAAATTTCAGAAATAAAATAGTCATAAAATAACTATGTACTTTTGCTGACCTAGTTCCAAAAGGCAATTGCAAACTAAAATTGCAATTTGGTGTAGTTTTTTTCTTTAAAATACTTCAATAATGGGGGTGTATCTAGAGGGTATTATGCTAAGTGAAATAAGTCAGGTAGAGACAGAAAAATACCATATAATCTCATTTATATGTAGAATATAAAAAAACAAAATGAAAACAGATTCATAGATACAAATAATGGGTAGTTGCTAGACGGGGAGGCAGATAGGAGAAGAGGGTGTAAAAGGTGAAGTAGATTTAAAGGTACAAGCTTCTAGCTGTAAAATAAATAAGCCAAGTGATGTAATATACAGCATAAGGAATATGGTCTATAATATTGTTAATAACTTTGTATGGGGACAAATGGTCATAAATCTTATAGAGGCAAACATTTCATAGTGTATGTAACTGTCAAATTGCTATGTAGTACACCCCAAACTAAACATAATATTGTACATCACCTATATTTCAACTTTTTTTAAAAGAAACAAACTTTCAATAATAGAGGAAAGTATAGGGAGATGATGGCTTCCCTCATAGCTCAGTTGGTAAAGAATCCGCCTGCAATGCAGGAGACCCCAGTTCAACTCCTGGGTCAGAAAGATTCACTGGAGAATGGATAGGCTACCTGAGAGGGTAACAGGCAGGAAGGCCAGGGGTCTCAAATGGAAGAAATCAGCTGCAAGGGTTAGACATTTTTTCTCTCTCCCTTAAGCCACAGGAGGAAACAAACTCCAAGTGTCAGATTTTTTTCCCTTCTCTATACAAAATTAAAAGGAGGTTTCTCTTAAAATTCTGTGTTGCCATGACGACACCTGGTTTCACCTGAACTTAACTTTTCTCAAACCTTGAGCTAACCAATGCTTTTTTTTTATGGAAATGTTTTTCTTAAGCTATGTTAATGAAACTATGTATTTGCTTTGGAATTTGCCTTTCTTCAAAATGGTTCCAGCTAAGACTAACTTTTTTTCTTTTCTCAAACCTTGGGCTGATAATAGTTCAACAAACCAGTATTCATATCAATTGTTTTATGGCTGGGGGATGACACACCTCTTGCCATCCTATCTCAAAAATGCATATTGTGGGAGAAGGGCCTGGTGAAACTCCCTCAGCCTTGAGGTGTCCCTCTTATCTGATTAATAGCTTTCTAACAGACATAACACCCATGGAATTAAAAGACGCATACTCCTTGGAAGGAAAGTTATGACCAAACTAGACAGCATAGTAAAAAGAAGAGACATTGTTTTGCCAACAAAGGTCCGTCTAATCAAGGCTATAGTTTTTCCAGTAGTCATGTATGGATGTGAAAGTCGGACTATAAAGAAAGCTGAGCACTGAAGAATTGATGCTTTTGAATTGTGGTGTTGGAGAAGACTCTTGAGAGTCCCTTGGACTGCAAGGAGATCCAACCAGTCCATCCTAAAGGAAATCAGTCCTGAGTATTCATTGAAAGGACTGATGTTGAAGCTGAAACTCCAATACTTTGGCCACCTGATGTGAAGAGCTGACTCATTGGAAAAGACCCTGATGCTGGGAAAGATTGAGGGCCGGAGAAGAAGGGGATGACAGAGGATGAGATGGTTAGATGGTATCACCGACTCAATGGACATGAGTTTGGGTAAACTCTGGGAGTTGGTGATGGACAGGGAGGCCTGGCGTGCTGTGGTTCATGGGGTCACAAAGAGTTGGACACGACTGAGTGACTGAACTGAACTGAATTGAACAGACGTAAAACATCTTGCTAAAGACTAGCAGGGGGGCACCCTTTCTGCCCCCTTCTGATGTCTATGTCAGAAACTTTATCTATCTCTTTTATACTTTATTAAAACTTTATTACACAAAAGCTCTGAGCGATCAAGCCTCATCACTGGCCCTGGATTGAATTCCTCTCCTCTGGAGGCCAAGAATCCTGGCGTCTTTCATGGCTCAGCAACAACCTTTTATATCCATTCCAGTATTCTTGGGCTTCCCTTGTGGCTCAGCTGGTAAAGAATCCCGCCTGCAATGTGGAAGACCTGGGTTCGATCCCTGGGTCGGTAAGATCTCCTGGAGAAGGGAAAGGCTACCCACTCCAGTATTCGGGCCTGGAGAATTCCATGGACTATACAGTCCATGGAGTTCAAAGAGCTGGAATGACTGAGCGACTTTCAATTTCACTTCATAGAGATGAACAAGAAATGTAGTTAAAAGGAGGTCATCCAAAATTCTAAGTTTTATAGCAGAGTAATTTAAAAGAGTCAGCCAGTTTCTATACCAGAAAAAAAAACACCCAATATTAAATTCATTGACTAACAGAAGTCAGACACAAGTTGCTTGCTTCTACTCTTATAAAATTATAATTTACTTCTTTTTATGTAACATTTAATTGGAGCTAAGAGCCTACGGCATGACTAAACAGTAAGATCTAATGTTTTAAAACATTAAATACTTCTCATAGTGTATGATAGCTTATGAGTAAATAGTGAAATGACATGTTACTTAAATATAAGGACTATTTTAAAACGAGTCATGAGTGCATGCAAACACACACACACACACAGCCACACGAAATATTCTATGCAAGGGTATGTTCACAACCATAGTTAATTTTGTGTAAGTAGTAGACATAAAGTAAATAATAAAGTTCTAATAAACATTTACAGTCAATCTTCATAAAAGTCAGACGATTACTTCATAGAAATCAGATCACTTCGACATCTATATGCAGTTCAGCAATGCAGGTTCCTTGCCTATAGTTAAAGGGCCCTAATTTTTAGCCTTCCAGATTGTTTATAGAATTGTCCTTTAATTTAAAACAAATCATATAATTATGCATTTGACTGCACTCAAACTTATCAAGACATTTGCTAGGGAGTAAAGAACTAATTTTACTGTAGAAATGAAACATTTTCCCTAAGCTAAATACACTGAAAGAGAATAAAGAAATAGTTTGCAGTTTTTGCACACATTAGGGCTCAACAACAGCTGATTAAACAGCACATTAGGAATGATTACATGTCAGTTATTTGCAGTAATTGAAAAAGCAATGAATTTAGAGTTGAAAAAATCTAGAATTTGATGTGATATCTTTTCCTGTTAAGGCCATTTTTTCAAAAAATCTATGAATGGAGACAGTGCATGTTTTATATACTTCATAAGTTATTAGGATTGTTGTTGTTTGCTGTTTAGTCACTAAACTGTTTTGCAACCCCATGGATTATATAGTCCACCAGGCTCCTTTGTCCATGGAATTTCCCAGGCAAGAATACTGGGGTGGGCTGACATTTCCTTCTCCAGGGGATCTTCCCAACCCAGGGATCAAACCTGAGTCTCCTGCACTGGTAGACAGATTTTTCACCACTGAGCCACTCAGGAAGCCCAAAATATGGACTAGTGGTTTATAAAAATAAGCACTACTTGCTTGTTTTGTTATATAATTGGTGGTGAAGCATATTATGAATAATGTAAAATTTCACAGTTGATTTACTGAAAAAAATCATTTAGAGCAGATCTAAAGCAGGTCTGTAAAAGCATCTCTCATATTCAATTATATTTTCATTTGTTGAATAGGAAGGGGATGAAGTTATAAATATTGCTTTAAGAATTTCACATAACCACAGCTTAACCTGTCTGGGCATTCCTAGGGGAGTATGTTGTATCATCATCTGCTTTCCTAGTAGAAAAATCTTCAGAACTACTATGCCAAATTATCTTAGTAATCATCCCCTCACTGCTTTCATGTAGAATTATTTATTATATATTTATATTAAAATGTTCTTAAGGTTAAGTCAGTGTCTGTTTCTGTCAGCACCCAGAAATGCCTAAATATGTTTGTTATTATTCTCAGTGTTTGTTACTGTTAAATTAAGTATTACAAATTTACTTTCAGGAAGAAATTCAGATTTAATTAAAATGTTATAATAATATCTCAATTGAACAGTGTGTTCATAAGAAATCAAATGGTAGATCTCAAATATATTAGAAATGCATAGAAAAAATGGCTAAGGAAAAAAAATTTCAAACATTAAGTGGATGCTAAATAAGCTCTGTTTTTCTTGCTTTATAATTTTCAACTCTTGTAAATTTTTCTCCAGTGAAAACCTGTTTTCCCATCCAGTTTATTATTTACAAAGACACGTTTTACTATAAAAGTGGAATATACTGAGCATTTCATTTACACATAATCATGACAGGAAGAAAAAGCAAATGATGTCAAGTTAGTAGCAAGTAATAACGAGCAGATGCTTATCACAACACTAGTGAAAGTAGTTTTCAAAACTAAAGGGTGACAAAGACATCTTCTGGACATCTTAAGAACTGCATAGTTCCTTTTTAAACAAAGGATCTTATTTTTACCTTAGAGTAATAGTTTAAACACCACGCATTAAGAAGGGTAAAATCAATCTGTATTAGGTTTGAAATTTTAAATATTACATGATTAAATTACAAACATAGAGTATTTAAAGAAGACACAAAATTATTGCATGCACATTGGAATTTCCAAAATATCCTTACAACTATTTTGATAGATTATAAAATACAAATATTTTAGTAAAAATAATTTATTTTCATGTAAGGAACACATAAAATAATATGAAAATTACATGCAGTGTTGAACCGCTACCTGAAAAATTTAAACAGAATACTTCATGAATCATGGAACCTTTTGATATAAAAATATGATTGGCAATTTAATCATTAAAGAACTGTGTTTAATAAATTCAAAACCACATTTGATTGATTTGATTTGTCCTAGTAGTACACAATATAATTATTTTAGAAAAATTATTTCCAGTGAAATATGAGTCCAAATTTTAAATGTGTCCACTCATTTTGAACATGTGTTTACTTAACCTACAACTTACTTGTAAAATTATATCACTATGGGCACATTTAATGAATTTTGTATATGAAATAGTATTCTTTTCTTCTTGTAGCATGAGTTGCACTCATAGTTAGCCACCTTCAGTAAGTATTATTGATGCCTATGATTTACATCTCTAAATAATTCTTAGAACAAACCCCGTTTAACACTATTTTTTTAAAAAAAAAATATAGTCCTAAAAAAACTAATCTGTAGTTCAACTAACAAAACTCAACCTGATTTAAGAATAGTGTGTTTGGTAAGAAATGTATTCTTTAGTTTTAGATAAGCCTAAATGGATAGATATTCTACAAATGAAAACATACTATTTCCTAAAATTACCTTTGCTTAGTATCTTTATATATCAAGTCAAAATGAGATTTTACAACTAAACGCTTCCAATAATAGGACTAAATATTTGATTCTTTGGACTTCATTTTATGTCACTTGTATCTTTTCAAATTGTATATTTCATGATTTTTCTAACATAGAAAATCAAATGAATAAGGTAACTGTAAAGAAAGTTTAAGAGAGGTGATATTAAATAAAATTCACCAAGGATGATAGAGATTATCTTCATATGGAACTGAAGTGCTTCAGTAACATAAGTAACGTGATTATCTTATATGTATATTTTTATCACCAACACTGTCTGCTAGTTTTTGCACAACTTCTAAGCGGAAATAGGTTTCTTGGTGTATATTCAGTTCTCTTTAGGCAGTTACATTCGATTTGATCTTGAAAAGTGGCTGCCAGGAATCCTGTCAGAAACAAAATACTTATGAGCTAAAGAGTGGTGACAATTTCTTAATGGATCAGCTAACTTAAGGTAATTCTGAAGTAAATAATTTTTGTATTTTATATGTGTACAATTTCAAAAAGAACCACAAGAGAGAAAAATATCATGTTTTTGACTAACTGTAAGTCAGGTTATCATGAGGATAACCCACTGATGTAAAAATATGATATCAACATAAAGTGAAGTGCAAGTTGCTCAGTCATGTTCAACTCTTTGTGACCCCATGGACTGTAGCCTGCCGGGCTCCTCTGTACATGGAGTTCTCCAAGCCAGAATACTGGAGTGAATTGCCATTCCCTTCTCCAGGCCATCTTCCCAACAAGGAATTGAACTGGGGACTCCTGCAGCTACCAGGGAAGCCCGTGATATCAACACAGTATACTCAGTAAATATATACTTAGTGGGACATGACTGATTATAGCAGGGAGGTCAGTACGGCAAGAGCCAGGCTTAATAGGTATTCCAGAGATTGGCTACAAAGAAGCTAGAGGGCAAATATTAACTGGAAATCTGGGTGAATAGGTTTTGAGCAGCAGAGTGAAATCTTAATAAGAATATCACGTTCTTTGGCCTTCAGCTGGCCTCTAAGGACTAGGATCCAAACTGGAGGAAGGGCAAGTGGGAATTACAAGTCTGAAGAATTTACTAATTCTCAGCCTTTGTGATTTCAGAGTTGAATTTATCTGTTGTTCAAAATATAAGTGAACTGCTTTGCATATTCAGTAAGTAGAAGTGACTTGGGAGATAATACAATTACAAGTGGTTCCCATAATTGTTTCAATGTTCCCTCACATAAGTATAAGGTGAGCACTATTCTACCTTGAAAGCCATTTCTGTTTGAATTATGATGTATATGCTGGACTTTGAGAAAGATTCGGTGAATGTGAGAGAATAAACCTTATGCTGAAGTCTTCCCCCAGCTCACAGAGTAAATACATGATAGTATATACTAATATTTCCTATTTCTATACGTGATTAGCAAATTTGGGAGGTTTTATGATGAGAAGTGATATTAAAACACGGAATAGCTTTACCTTCCCTCATCTTGGTTGCTCTGGTACATCTGTGCACTTGGAGATGCCATATTCTGATGTGATAAAAGAGATGGAGAGAGATTTATCCCTCTGAGTTGCCGAAAAGCTATTTCTGCATGGATGCTCCGAGGATTATTTGTTAGCATCCCTGCGTTCTTGGCTTTTTTGTCTGAAATTAGGAATTATGAAACAATGAAAGGCATTAATAAAATAAATTAATAACCTGTGGCTGTCCTTCAATTGACTGTATGCTATACACATTTCACAGCATGAGTTAAAAATTTTAAATAAAAGTTAAAATTGGAATATATTTCTAGTACTTAAATGCTGTTTAAAATTTTCTGAGTTAGTGAATCAATTTGATACTTTCTTGGTAATTTTAAAAAATATAAATATCCAGAGCTGTGTGCTGTAAATAAATACATAGATAAAATGACCATACTTCTCAAACAAAAATTGGGGTAATATACTCAGAAAATAGGAAAGAAATAGGAGTTTTCCAGAAAATCCTAAAAAGTAGTTGCACAATGAATCTTAAAGATATCTCAGGAAAAAATTATGGAAATGAATCCAGGGTTGAACTAATCCCTAACCCCCCCCCCCAAAAAAAAAGATATTGAAGACATTCCTGAAGATGATAGTGATGAAACTGTACTCTTAAGGAGGCTAATAACAATTTGGAATATCCAGTTTTACTGATGGTTTTGTCTTCTGGACAAAAGCATTAAAATTCTCACTATGATTAAATCTTAAAGCTATAAATAAGTAGAAGTATAAAGAATAAGTTAAAAAATAACATCTTAGACTAAATTATATTGAATTTCTTTAAATTGAGTTTCTTTTAAGAATAATTGCATAGAGAGATCTACTATTCTTAGTAGGTTTTTAGATCATTTTATCATTATTGTGATACTCAGTTTTAGAATTTTATTGTCTAACAGTAGTCTGAGGCAAAGTGGGATGTTAAAAAGAATGGAAGAGGTGAGCCCTCAGGGAAAGAGTTGTTGTTCAGTCACTAAGTCATGTCCAACTCTTTGCAACCCCATGGACTGCAGCACACCAGGTCTCCCTGTGCCTCGTTATCTCCGGGAGTTTCCCCAGGTTCATGTCCATTGAGTCGGTAATGCTATTTAACCATCTCATCCTCTGCTGCCCTCTTCTTTTTTGCCTTCAGTCTTTCCCAGCATCAGGGTCTTTTCCAATGAGTCAGCTCTTCACAATCAGGTGGCCAAAGTATTGGAGCTTCACTATCAGTCTTTCCAATGAGTATTCAGGGTTGATTTCCTTTAGGGACGACTGGTTTGATGTCCTTGCAGTCTAAGGGACTCTCAAGAGTCTTCTCCAACATCATAGTTAGAAAGCATCAATTCTTCGGTGCTCAGCCTCCTTTATGGTCCAACTCTCATGTCCATACATGACTACTGTAAAAACCATAGCTTTGACTATACAGACCTTTGTTGGCAAAGTGATATCTCTGCTTTTTAATACACTATCTAGGTTTGTCATAGCTTTCTTTCCAAGAAGCAAGGTCTTCTAGCTACCCCCAATTTCATAAAAGTGATAGCCAGCCAACATCTGGAATTAGGGAAAAGGTTTCATCTAAGCCTGAATGCAAATGTAATAATAGAATGAACCATTTCCATGCCTTGACCTTTTAATATACTCCCTTCCTTTACAGAGAGCTACCTCTTGAAACACTTCCCTACTAATAGCTTCATGAATATATAAAATAATACTATGGTTTCAAGGATGAAGTTTGATCTTCTTTTTTAAGACACACTTTGAGAGCCAAGAGTCTGTTGTTATGAATATTTTTAAACCTCTACTTTTAGCAGAATGCACTACAGGTTTTAGTAGTCATTTGCTATGAAATACACAAAATGGAATAAAAGCTTTGAAAGGAAATGCCAAGAAAAATCCAGTATCACAAAGTTCAAATTGCAAGCAAATCTTGAACTACAACATATTAGTAGTTGAGTAGAACCAAAAAATACTATAGAATATTCTTTGAAATCAGAATGGTCACATGAAACTTGAACAAAAATTCACTTTTAGGAATTGTAAATTTGTAATTTAAAATATGCAATTTTAAGTAGTATTAGAAATAAAAGTGAGATTTTTGCATCAAATGGAGTGTTTTGGGTTTTTTTTTTTTACATTCATTTAGAAACTCTCAAAATACCTTCAACTTCAGGAGTTAAAGTGAAGTCAGATCCCAAGTAATGGCTAAATCCACCAGGCAGAATTACATTTGTTATCTTTATGGGAGGAGCTTTCACTTGGCTAAACGATGCACCATCCACAGGAGAGCTGGTAACAGGAATAAACTACATGATAAAAATAAAAGTTAGGAACACCTTGCCTCTAAAACTCAGATCAATAGGCTTAGCCTTACCACAAGCCCCATTTGAAATTCAACTTAAAATTTTTTAGGTCAGAAATTAAATGGTTGCCTAAACTCAAGAGTTGGTAGAGAGGCAAAAACGGTGAAATAGACAGCCTTTGGGGTCCTTACCCCCCCATCAGAACCTTATTTTTTTCTTTTTTCAGACTGCATTGTACGCATCACTACAATTTAGTGTGATGGCACCTCCCCATTCCAAAGGGTCCTAATGTGGTAAGTGTAAAATTAGGGAAATGAGAATTAAGCCTTTCCCCTTTTGTAATATCTTTTCTTTTTTTTCTGAACAGGAGTTTCTGGATGGTAAGAGTTACATCTTCTACATTTTTGTGCTCCTCACATTACCTCTTCAATTGTCTTGCAGTTGATTAGTTTTTCAAAAACAAGTAAATAAAGTGGGGACTAAGAAAAGCATGGGGCTTCCCAGGTGGTGCAGTGGTAAAGAACCCGCCTGTCAATGCAAGAGACATAAGAGGTGCGGGTTCGACCCCTGAGTTGGTAAGATCCCCTGGAGGAGGGCATAGCAACCCACACTAGTAGTCTTGTCTGAAGAATCCCATGGACCTAGAGGAGCCTGGTGGGCTAGAGGAGCCTGGTGGGGAGTCTGTGGGGTCGAAAAGAGTCAGACACAAGTGAAACGACTTAACACAAGAAAAGCATCTTACCACAATCACTTTTAGTGAGTGCACTAACCCTCTAACATTTTATGTTAATTGAGAATTAAAGTGAAAGTGTTAGTTGTTCAGTCCAACTGCAACCCCATGGACTATAGCCCACCAGCCTCCTCTGTACACAGGATTTCCGGATTAAGAGGCTTGTAAAAGAGCTTCAGGAATCAACAAATGGAGGAGAGGGGTATTATAGACTGGACACTATTGGTTTCCCTAGAAATGGATGCCTGCTCTGTCTTTAGTAAGACTGACCTTGTTTATACTTTAAAAAATATGAATTCTGAATATATGATTCAATTTATTTAAAGATATAGGCTTATGCATTTGTGTAAAATTACACATTTCCCTCATATTTCAGTAAATGTAACCAAAATGCAGCTTTGTAATGAGCACTAAGGTATCAGGCCTTTTAGTAAAGCAGATCCCAAATTCCCTAACTAATTCCTTCATTGGAGTTTCTTCCCATCACTAATCTAGAAAGCTGTCAAGTTTCTTCTGAAACCAAAGCACCAAAATGTTATGGTTTAAACGGTGACTTTAGATTTCATGTATTCCCTCTTTATTTGCTGTTTAAAAAAAAGAACAACTAAAACAAAGGAAAATACATTAGAATGAACTGATAAACTTGAAAAGTATTCTGTTCTTGTGTCTTCTGAACAGCTAAATGAAATAATACCTCAATTTTGTTCTGGACAGGAAAATAAAAATTATTATTGCATCTTAAAAAATAGATTTATCTGAAATAAAGACTTAAAGTGCTCCCTTTATTTTATTAACCATATATAGATGAATTTTAAAAAACCTAACTTTTAAATAAAATGTACCTATATAGGATAAATGGAAAGATATTCTTTCCATTCTTACATATGGCACTGATGCAAATAGCAAGAATAGGTATCTAGAATCACTGAAAACAAATCATAGTATAGACTGGGGGAAATGTTAGTTCACTATATGATAAATAAAAAAGAAGCAAACAAGAAAAACTTTTAGTGAAATACACATCCATCAATGACTAAAATTTGAGTTTATGTCTTTTTTTGCTATATTAAACCAATTAAAAATATATATGGAAATTGAGATCTTTGAAGTTGCTCTGAGTGATTTCTTCATATGGAATTTAGTATTTATGAAGTTATATGGAATTTTTTAAATGTAGCCAGCATTACCTTAAAATAGAATTTATAAAATTTAATGTTACAATTCGTATAGGTCTCTCACTAGAGGCCTCACATATGTGGTATGGTAGACAGCATAATGCCACCCCCCACAAGATGTCCACATCCTAATCTCCAAAACTTGTGAATGCTTTATGTGGTATAATGCACTGTACAGGTATAATTAAATTAAGGATTTTGAGATGGGGAGATTATGCCCTATTAACTAGGTAGGCCCTTCACAATCACAAACATCTTATAACAATGGAGAAAAGATGTTATGATGGAAGCTGAGGTCAAAGTTATGCTATTTGTTGGAAGAGGGCCACAAGCCAAGGGATGCTGATAACCTCTAGAAGGCTGAAAGGCAAAGACCAAATTCACTTGCAGAGCTTCCAGAAGATATTGTAGCCCTGCCAATACTTGTGCTTCTAGCTCTACAGGACTTATTTTTGGACTTAGGACCTTTAGAATTTTAAGATAATAAATTTGTGTTGTCTGAAGATACTAAATTTGAGGTAATTTGTTATAACAGCAACAAGAAACTAAAGTTTCCTTTAGTTTTTCACTTCTGGAAGCAAGAAGTGACTTGCTCATGGAATATAAAAGAAAGGGAAAGGAAGCTTAAATCTTTGAACTAAATTTTATTTGTTCTCTTTTTAAAGACTAGAGACTGTGACAATAATTTTGGTAGATGACATTTAGATGGTGCTCTCAATTGTATCATATAGATTAGTAGCTAACATTGTTTTACACAAAGCACAGTTCTTAGAAAAACTTTTGTAGATATAACCCATATATGAACCAATTTCCTTTGCCTAATCTAGATAATCTTTATTAACATTGTACAACTGTTAAGTTTCACAGGTATCTACAGTTATTTTGATCAATAATAGAATCCCCTTGGTTAATAAAAAAAAAAAAGTCCAGGAAATAATAAGAATTAGATCTATAATCTTTTTATAATCCTTTAAAGGATTTTAAAACATAAAGTACATGTGCCCACCCATCTTTGGATGAAGGGCCAAGGCCTTTTCTGTAAGGAAGTGTCCTTTGACTGGTATTTTGTCTGATTGATAAAGCCACCACAATTTCCAGCTCGGTTTCATTAAAGTAACAAGACTTCAACAACATATGGAGAAAATTTGAATACAAGAAACTGCCTAGATTTTTAAAAATTTCCCCACATATTTTATCTGACTTTTTATAATTCTCTTCCTTATTTTGCAGGTTTTCTTTTTACCCCCAACCTAATTTGATATTATTCATGTATGTGTGTAGTTGATCTTTATCCAGATTCTTCAGAGGATCTCATTTGGTTTTCAAAGAAACATGGAAATAATAATATAAAATTTGTACTTGTATATCTATTTATTTAAAATAAAAGATTGGCATACATTTTTGAAAAAACATAGCCAACTTTTAATAAATCTGTGGTTCTATAGCTGAAGGCAGAAGTTAGTTAGAGAGGAGCCTACTAGTATTAAATGCTAGGAATTGGTTAGTTTGTTTTATAGAGGGAATGGAGAGTATGGGATAAGCCAGTGAGATGAGTGAAAGCATCTACTGTAGTCTTATCTCTTTCCTCTTCAATTAGCTTTTAAAAGTAATCTTTGTTCACTGACTAATGCCCTTGCTCTCTGGCTTTCACTTACATTAGAGGTTTACTTACATTTCACTGCCCCACCCTAGTCCAGGTCTTCATAATTTCTCTCTTGGATTATCCTAAAAGCCTCTTAAGTTAATTTCTCTGCCTCTAGGCTTTTCTTCCTTAAACTTTGCAAAGGCACAGCTCTAATAATATTACTTCTTTGCTCAAAACCCATAGCTTTTCTGTGTTTAGTCTTTTGAAGATGGCTATGAAAAATCCTGGTGGTCAATGATAGAACTACCAAATGATATGCTTCTGTGGCTTCTTCCTTCTCTAACCTTGTCCCTATCACAGTTGGATATCCTACTTGGGTTCATGGGCAAAAGGCCCATGAACAATAAAACTCTTTCCATTTAGGAGATAGAAAGGGAAAGAGTTTTATTGTTAGTCATAGTTTATAAGAGTGATATGTTATAGTTTCTTAACTTCTAGTAGCACCTGACATATGGAGCAAGAGGCACACAGTTTTAAATAACTTGCTCTACATTAAAGTATGTTTTTAGAATAAGGAGCTTCCCTGGTTTCTATGTGTGTGTATGTGCTTCTGTTCACCACATCAAGCTGCTTTTGACAATAACCATTAAATACATACTAAAATAGTCTACAGAAGCATCATACACTAGATTTAAACATTTAAGTAAAAATGCATGACATAATGTTCATCTACTACTAATTTATATATTTGAAAAGGAAAAGTGTAAATATTACCGAATTTTTCTTTGCTTGTAATTCAGAGAAGTGAAATTCAGCTTTTGCCCTATCATCTGAATTCACAGGAATTCCATCTAACATCTGTAAGTTAGGCAGTCGAAATATAAGCACGTGGCGATGTAGCATTTTTCTACAAATCTGAATAAAGTTAAAAATAACAATTCATTCATTTAAAAAGCTCTTTATTTCAAAGATTAACCTTTATAGAGAAGGATATTTAGCATAGACAGCAAAGGTGACAGATAACAGCTAATATATAGTATTAAATGATACAAATACAAACTCCCTTTTTAAAAGATTTCTCAGTTTTCTGTTACGCTAAATGAAGATAAGAGCTTTTTTTTTTTTTTTTTTTAAACCAAGGCTACCATGTGGAGGTTTAGTTTCTTTGAAGAGTATATGATATTGTTCATTAACTACAGTCAATCCCAACTCATGAATAGGATTATATTATAAAAGTTTGCTTATAAGTAATTAGTTTGAAACTTATAATTTCCCATAAGTACTACGCAATTTAATTCAATGCACATCTGTTGAACTGTATGAATCATCACTTCATAGTGTTAGCCTACTCTAAAATTACTTGCATATATGCATGAGAAAGTGTGTAGAAAGAGTTAACATAGTAGGTTTGAGGCTGTTAACTGTAGAAGGATCTGTTTGCAAGGGTAAGTTTTAACAAGTGTTTGATACTTGGATTTTGGAAGATTTCCCACCATTCCTTAAGTGATAAAGGTAATTCATTATTCCTAGACTACTTTTACAAACAGTAGGATTCTTATTCAACCTGCTTTCCTTCTGGGGTCCTGGAATTTTTGTATGTGATAGGCAGAGGGTACCTATGTGACAAGCCTCCAAAAAAAATCCTTGAAATCCATTAAATCTAATGGGATTTCCTGGTCAGAGAATAACATGTTTGTTATTGCATGAAGAGTGTACACTGTGTGACACCCTCATGTGAAGAAAAAAGCATAAGGAAGCTTGCACATGGATTCCTTCACTCTGCATATTTTTTTTTTCTTCATCACCTGGCTTTGTATCCTCATTATGTCACTGTAATAAACCTTTAGCCATAAATACAACTATATGCTAAGTCCCATGACTTTCAGCAAATCTTCTAGCACTGTTTGTGATTGAAAGAAAGGAAGGAAGAAAGAAAGAAACATTATCAAAAGGGAATAAATAATCTATTTTTTTAAAAGGTAGTAGATACATATATATCAATGAAGAGTGATCTCTAAGTCATAAATTGAGTTTAAAAAATAACCACATTCAAGGCCACAAAGCAAGTTTCATAAAACCAAAGAATGTATAAACTGTCTCTTCTGATTAAAATATAGCAACACTAGAAATAAATGACAAAGAGATAACTAAAAATACATAATAGGTTTGAAATTAACACACTTCAATAATTCACAGTTAAAGAAGAAATCTTTTATAAAGTAGATTCTAAGAAATAACAGGAAAAACACTACATATCAAAACTTTTAGGCTGTTGTTAATGCAGTATTTTGTATCCTAAAATTTATTAATTTAGAAGAAATATTAAAAGTTAATGAGTAGGCATTCTACTACTTCAGATTTTTTTACAAAAGTAATTCCGAGAAACAAGATAGAGGGGAGAAATTAATGAACTAAAAAAAGAAAAATTATACTTGATAAAGCCAAAATGTGGTTATTTGAAGAGATTAGTATGATAGTAAGACTCATCAAATATAAGAGAGAAAAAGCAAAAAAAAAAAAAATTTAGCTATAAAATAGGTGACAAAACACAGATATAATCAAGATTTTTAAAATTTATGAACGTATTATGATGGAAGTACATTTAAAAGTTAGATAAAAGGACAATTTTATTGAAAAATGTAAGTTCTCAATATTGAACTTAGTATCTGTTCTTAATGGAGAAGGAAATGGCAACCCACTCCAGTATGCTTGCCTAGAGAATCCTTTGGACGGAGGAGCCTGGTGGGCTGCTGTCCATAGGGTTGCACAGAGTTGGACATGACTGCAGCGACTCAGCAGGCATGCATGCATTGGAGAAGGAAATGGCAACCCACTCCAGTATTCTTGCCTGGAGAATCCCAGGGATAGAGGAGCCTGGTGGGCTGCCGTCTATGGGATTGCACAGAGTCGCACACAACTAAAAGTGACTTAGCAGCAGCAGCAGCAGCATATGTTCTTAAGTATACTGTAGTATATATTCTTATCAGTTTAATAGAAAATGACTAGATATATATCCATTCAGTTCAGTCTCTCAGTCATGTCAGCGAATTTGAATAAGTTGTTCAAAGTCTAACTTCAAAAAATACTAAGTTCAGATGGTTTTAGAGATAAGATCTATTATCCTTCAAGGAACATACAAGTCTTCTTTTATATAAATTAATTCATAGACTAGAAAAAGAGAGGAAGTGGAAGTGAAATTCTCTCACTCATGTCTGACTCTTTGTGACCCCATGGACTATACAGTCCATGGAATTCTCCAGGCCAAAATACTGAAGTGTGTAGCCAGTTCCCTTCTCCAACAGATCTTCCCAACCCAGGGATCAAACCAAGGTCACCTGTATTGCAGGCAGATTCTTTACCAGCCAAGCCACCAGGGAAGCCCAAGAATACTGGAGTGGGTAGCCTATCCCTTCTCCAGGGGATCTTCCCAACCCAGGAACCAACCCAGGGTCTCCTGCATTGCAGGCAGATTCTATACCAACTGAGCTACCAGGGAAGTTCAACATATCTCTATGGAAATAAGTAAAATTATTATGATTTTGTTCTCTTATGCTATTCTTTTCAAGTTAATCAATGCTGTTTTGCCTCATAAAATTAATTGGAGAGTTCTCTCTAGCTCAGCTGGAAAAGAGTCTGCCTGCAATGGCAGGAGACCCCGGTTTGATTCCTGGGTGGGGAAGATTCCCCTGGAGAAGGGATAGGCTACCACTCCAGAATTCTTGGGATTCCCTGGTGGCTCAGCTGGTAAAGAATCGGCCTGCAATGTGGGAGACCTGGGTTCAATCCCTGGGTTAGGAAGATCCCCTGGAGAAGGGAAAGGCTACCCATTCCAGTATTCTGGCCTGGAGAATTCCATGGACTGTATAGTCCATGGGGTCACAAATACGTTACATGAAATTTTAACAAATTGAATCCAGTAAAGCATAAAAGATGACCAAGTAATATTCATCCCAGGAATTTAAGGATGGTTTAGCACTATATTCTATTAATTTAATTTGCATATTAACAGATTAAAGACAAATACTATATTACCAATTAGTTAAAATCCAGTGTCCATTCCTGATAAGAACAAGTAGTAAACTGGAATTAGAAAGGGACTGCCTTAAAATGCTGAAGGTTATCTACCCATGACCTACAGCAAACATCATATTTAATAGTGACAATTTAGAAGCATCCTTTGAAGTCAGTAACTATGAGTGTGTTTCTTCAATACTGTGCTAGACGTCCTAGTCAGTACACTGAGAGATGTAAAGGAAATAAAACCATATGGATTGGAAAGAAAGATTAGAGTCATTGTTTGCAAATATTATGATTGTCTACAGAGAAAATCCAACAAAATTTACAATCCTTTAGAATTTAAGAGAGAGTTCAGAAGCTACCTGGATAAAGAGTAATATGCAAAAAATCAGAATCTCTATATTCTAGGAGCAAACAACTAGAAAAATATAAAAAAGATATTGTTTAAAACAGCTATTAAAAGAACAGAAATGAAAAAAAAAATAAAACAACAGGATGATTAAACCAAAGATGATTAAAACTTTTAGGAGAAAAGCATAGACCTTTATTGAAGAACATAAAATAAACACAGGGATATTTATGTTTGTGAATGAGAAGGATCAAAGCTAAAAGTATTGGGGAGACTGCTTACTGTGTTTCTTTCTTGGTGGAAGTAACTCTATGATGTGGCACTACTGGCTCTCTCAGTCCCTTCACCCCTCTACTTGGGGAAGTAGAGTGACTTAACTGATAAATCTGGGAAGATTAAACTGGTCATGTTTAATTCTTGTCTTTTCTCTTCAGAAAGAGCTTATTGCTGGGAGAATGCCTTTCGCTCCTGCAGGAGAAGCTCTCCTTCCATGTGGAAAGGCCTCAGTCAAGCATTCCCGCTACTGAGTCATCAGGATTAATTCTGGCAACTGCTGGCAGGGCCATTTGGCTTTGTCAAAATTCTAAACTAAGCAAAACAGTCTCTCTGTCTGCCACTGTCATATTTCTCAATGTGTTCAAATGTTAGGTGAGCAAGGGTAGTTGCTTATTTTATCCCTTCAAAGACTTCAACAGTAAAAGTGGCAAATTCTCCCCAAAATTAATTTATAAATACAATGCAATTCCAATTTCCAATTAAATTATCAACAAGATTCTCATGTAACTTTGAGAAGCTGTTTCCTGAAACTCACAGGAAGTGTAAAGGGCCAAGGATAGCTAAGACAGTGAAGAAAAAAAGAGAGAAGGAGGAAGAGAGGGAAAATTAGAGGTTCCTTCTCTACTGGATATCAAGACTTAATAGAAAACTTTAGTAATTAACATAGACTGATATTGTTATAGGGACTGACAAATAGACCAATGAATACAAAGTAGAACCAAGAAGTGGACCCTGTTTTACATGACAATGGCAGTTTATATTGTAGTCAGTTGGAAGAAGACACTAGTCAATACATTGTACTTGGATAATTTGTCTATGCATGTGGAAACAGATAAAATTAAATATTTTCTCAAAGTATATAAAAATAAATTATGTACAACTATAGATTACATTTAAAGTAAATTAACTGATAAGTTAGAAAAATAACACTCACTGGATTGCCATAAACTGTAAGTTCTCTGAGGGAAGAGATACCATCAAGTTTTTCCAGTTCTGCCATATCCTATTAAAAATTAAGCAGTAAATTATTATTTGGTTACCCAACATCTTATATATGCTGATTTGAAGTTATTACATGTAGGTGTTGGATTGTAATAAGTTGAATCTTCTGAAATGAGCTTGAGTGACAATATTCTGCATTGTTGATTAAAGATAGATCTGTTTACTATTGATTCCAAATACATGATTGGGTAAAGATGATGTGCCAACATGGAAAACAAGCCACACAGCAGCCCTTGTTAGGAAAGACCATATTTTTTTCAGAAGAGTTATGATCCATTCTAAAACTCAGATTATATCTGGTTAATTCCTAAGAGGACTGACCTAGACGTGTGGAAAAGGAGGCAAGTCTAGTCTAAACAATTTCAAAGGTATATATCAAGCACAACCTTAACCAGGAAGGAGCATGTCATGTTGAATAGACTGAATACTGACATATTTGCTGGGAATATATATGGTTGAAAAACTGTTTCTCTAGTTAAATGAGTTGTTTTCGCTACTGAATGAGATTGTTTATTATTATTTAACATTGGTGAAAGTTTGCAAATACATTTTAATTTTTGCAAAATTATTTCTAAAACACTATTGCTGACAAAATTTAGGCAACACGATCAGCTTAAGTTGCTAGTTCACAGTAATGAAATGGCTATTGATATGCTCCTATTCTTATTTGGAATGACAAGTGGGTTTAGCCAATTCATCAAGTAACTATAAAAAAATTTTAGACCTATTTTAGATCACTTGGAAGTAGAATTAGAGAAGCCACAGGAAGGCCCCAAACCATGTGTATCCTTGAAATTATTAGTAAAGCTTGATACTGGGTAAAGTCTCAGATTCATGTAAGTCTGATTTGATAAATCCTCTGTGTTAGCTCAATTTCTATCAGTGGAAAGAGTTCCTATAGGAACACGATTTTCCTAATTTAGATTTCTTCTAGAAAAAGCTTTGAAAGAACCGTTGCCAGCTTTGGCATTCATCTTCTCAGATGAATGTTGTTTGAAATTTGATGTATTAATTGTATGTTATTTTCTCTGTATATATATATTTCCTAGTTGTTAGGTAGAAAAGGGTATTGCTCAGGCTTTTATATCACTCCAGAAAATCTTCCTGAACTTCAGCAAGTAGAGCCACAAACAAATATTAATCATGTATCTACTATGTACCAGGCACAATGCTATATACTAATACAAATTTGGGCAAGAAAGACTTGGTCCCTGCCCTTGCGGGGCAGTACACAGTTCAGTTTGTCTTCAAGGTTGTTTTAGAGGTATGGGCAGAAGTAACAAAATTGGTACAAGGAGGGCTAACCAATCATCAGCAAAATACTAAGAAATGTTAGGATTGTGTATGATTATGTGTATACCTCTTATCTGCATACTGTCTCAGAAGACAGCTTGGGCAGGGCTGGTTAGGGCAGTGGCCTAATGGAAATAGGCTGAATTATGATCAGGTGAAAGAAAGGCAGGCAGCCTTGAGTGGGGAAAGATGGAATATTAAAGCCAAATCAAAGTTCATTATCAGGAGTTGATTCAAATGTCAGGTAGACCAAGTACAAATGTTAAGTTTAAAGGCCCAGAGGGAGTCTGGGGTTGAGATACACAAACAGCTTGGACCAAGAGCAGTCAGGAACTAAAAAGATCTCTTAGAGGATATCCAGGTGGATGCATGTGGGTTGGTCAGGTTTATAAGTCTAGAAGTAGGGTGAGCATTTCTGCATCCCAGAGTATTTACATGTCATATAAATGATAAGTAGCTCACTAGCAAAATATTCATTGGTATGTTTGACAGCTTTGTTTAGAGGGGTTAAGTCTTGCAAATCTTATAACAAAACAAAATAATGTTACCTGGATTTTATTATATCCTAGGAAGAGTTTCTCTAGTTTTACCAAAGGTTGTAATTTGCTCAGCTCTCGTAGTCTGTTTTCCTCCAGGTGAAGTGCCAACAGAGAGCTTGGTTTGGCAAAGGCACTATCATTAAACGCTCTGATGCGGTTATGGTCCACTACCAATTCTTGAAGGACTTCTAAGTTGTCAAGTCCTTCAATTTGACTAATTTCATTTCCTGAAAAAAGGTAACTCATGATATGTCAAGTGAGCCCAAACTGAATAAATTAACTATCTTTGTTTAACTATTTTTATCAAATGATTTTTTAAACGTGAAGTATTAAAAGAACATGTATCCAAGGAGAAAAACATTAATTTATAGGAAGGTAGCATCATCATCAAATAATACTAGGTAAAACTTCTCCTTTATGTGTGAAAGATCAAGATATGATGTAGAAAATGTACTGAATTGACCCAATCTGTCTCTTCAACAGTTAAGTGCTAAAATAGTTGATACTGATAAAAGTAGATGTATAAAAGTGTTGCAAAAGATATGCTCATACAACTCAATAACAAGAAAAACAAGCAACCCAAAATGGGTTGAAAACCAAAAATGGGCAGAAAACCTAAATAGACATTTCTCCAAAGAAGAAATACAAATGGCCAAGAGGCACATGAAAAGATGCTCAATATTATTCATTATTAGAGAAAATGCAATTCATACTACAATGAAGTGCCACCTCACACTCATCAGAATGGCCATCATGAAAAAGTCCACAAATAGCAAATTCTGGAGAGGGTGTGGATAAAAGGAAACCCTCTATACTATTGGTGGGAATATAAATTGGTGCAGTCACTGTGGAGAACAGTATGGAGCTGCCTCAAAAAACTAAAAATAGAGTTGCCATATTATTCAGAAATCCCACTCCTAGGAGTTTATCTGGAGAAAACAATAAACCAAAAAGATCCTTCCACTCCAGTGTTCACTGCAGCACTATTTACAAGAGCCATTTCCATTTACAAGACATGGAAACAATGTAAATGTCCATCAACAGATGAATGGATAAAGATGTGGTACATGTATACAATGGAATATTACTCAGCCACAAAAAAGAATGAAATAATTCCATTTGCAACTACATGAATGGACCTAGAGATTATCAGGTTAAGTGAAATAAGTCAAAAAGAGAAAGACATATACCATATGATATCACTTATATGTGGAATCCAAAGTGAAAGTGAAAGTCACTCAGTTGTGTCCGACTCTTTGCGAGCCCATGGACTATACAGTCCATGGAATTCTCCAGGCCAGAATACTGGAGTGGGTAGCCTATTGTTTCTCCAGGGGATCTTCCCAACCCAGGAATCGAACCAGGGTCTCCTGCATTGCAGGCGGATTCTTTACTAACTGAGCTATGAGGGAAACTCTGTGGAATCTAAAATATGACACAAATGAATCTATTCACAGAACAGAAATAACTTAGAAACATATAGAGAACAGACTTGTTCCCCCTTGTTGCCAAGGGGGTAGGGGGTGGAGGAAGGATGGATTGGGAGTTTGGGACTAGCATATGCAAACTATTATATATAGAATGGATAAACATTCTATTATATATAGACATCTATTATATATAAAATGGATAAACAACTATACTACTGTATAGTACAGGAAACTATATTTAATATCCTATGCTAAACCATATTGGAAAATAATATGAAAATATATATGTATATATATATATATTTATACATATATAACTGAATCACTTTGCTATACACCAGAAACTAACACAACATTGCAAATCAACTATACTTAAATAAAATGCAAACCAAAAAAACAAACAAAAAAAGACCAAAATGTACTAGGAAGTAGTTAAAAAGAAAAAAAAAAGATATGCTTCCTGAGTATACTGGATTATTCTAATAAGCATTCAAATAGATATATTAATTATTTATTAAAATAATTTGCTGCATTGCTAATTATGCTGTATTAATAAACTAATTTGCTGTATGTTAGTTATACCTTAATCATGCTGTTAATTCCTTCTCAACATATTTTTGAACTGCAATTACATTAAAAAATTAAGAATTTATTACATTTTTTAGAACCTCAATTCTTTCATTATAACCTATGACTTCTCTCTACTGTAGCAATCAATAGTTGTAAGTATAAATAACTTATATAAGAAGAGGAACCTTGAGTTGACCAAATGCTTTTATTTCTATTAGATTCTCAAATTAGGACAGGGAAAATATTATCATTTTTTAATCATCAGAAAACTGAGGGTCAGAGAAATTGTCTTGCTGAATGACATAAAGGTAGCAACACTAGGCATAACTTAGACCTTCTACAGTGCTGCTGCTACTACTATGCCATTCTGTCTTTTGCCCACTATTTATCTTCCTTGTTTATTACTGGACTGAATTGTGTCTCCTCATATTTATATGTTGAAGTCCTAATCCCTAGTCCCTCAGAATGTGACTGTATTTGGGTCTTTAAAGAGGTAACTAATGTTAAATAAATGAGGTCATTAGGTGAGCACTAATGCAGTATCACTGGTGTCTTTATATGAAGAGGAGATTAGGACATAGACACAGAGGGGAAGACCATGCGAAGATACAGAGTACAATTACAAGTCAAGAAGAGGGGCCACAGAAGTGACCAACCCTGCTGACATCTTAATCTTGGACATCTTAATCAAGAACTGTGAGGAAATAAACTTTTGTTGTTGAAATCATCCAGTCTGCGGTACTTTGTCCTATGGCAGTCCTAGAAAACTAATACATTATTGAATATGTCATCCCACTTTCTTGGAGTTCTTCTCTTTGTAATTTAACATATTTCATAGAATTTAAGATGCCAACAATTGATAAGATATGTCAATATTTTGTGTATACTAAGAAAGGGAAAAAAAGCTCAGCTAGATAAACTATGCCATCAATTAAGATACCACCTGATTTCAAGATGTTAAAATATTAAAGGGGGTGTTTCAGAATGGATGAAATATGGGAAATTTATCTTATTTTATTTTATTCTTTAGAGAAACTGATAACATCATAACCTTCAATAAAATTTCTCACAGAATTAAATCACACAGTTAAATTGAAACATTACCAGTGCCTTACTTATAAATGAAAAAAAGTCTATTAAGTCAGATTAAGAAAAATGACTCAGTTGTATATCACTTTCAAAAAATTATGTATTTGGACTGTCACTTTAATATTTTAAATCCAGTGGTATAAAAATTACATGAGATAGCTTTAAGTGTTGAATAATATCTACAGTAGCATTCACTTTAGAATGAATTATTCACTTTAGAATGCTCATTAAACATATTTAAGAAAGAGAATTCTAAACAATGCTAAATGTGGTTTCAGGGATCTTACATTTCTATGACTAGTGGAATTTGCCACTCTTTGAAAATTCCCACTTATTTAACTAGATAGTTACATTTTAGATAAATTTAGCTCTTAATCCTTAAGAATCTAACTTGCTTCCCTACAGCCACACCCTGCCCTTTCCCTAAAGACTTTTCCACCATCTTAGCAAATTTAATGCAGCAGGTGAAATGTAGGTTCATTAACTCTCTGATATATCCTGATATATCTGATATAACCTTATCTTATTACTGCCCACATTTCTGTACTTCTCTATAGCTTTTGCCCTCTTCTCCCTTTAGACTGACCTTAGAATTTTTTATCTCCTCCTGTTCTGTATCTTTAACCTAACTGACCTCTTTACAAACCTTCAAATACACTCATAACTTCACTAGCTACCATTTCTTACCATTTTTTCAAGGACAAGTTCCTTGAACATGCAGCCTCTAACCTCTGTCTATTGTTTTTACTGCCTATCTAATAATTTCCCACACTTCCAAATCTGATACTCTGAAGGTTACCAGTGGTCTCCTTTTTGTTGAATCCAGTTGTCTACATCCAATATTCTTTTCACAGGCCGCATTCTTTTCATCATTTGACTTTGGTCAATCACCCTTTTTCTCCTGACATCGAGAGTTTGTATTTCTTGGTTTTCTTTCAAAATTTCTTAATGACTCCTCTGCTGGTTCTTTTTTTCCCAGCCTTCTTAATGCTGGGAATGGGGTGTGGAAGGGAATTATTGAGAGGTAGTGGGGGGAGTTGTGTCTCTACATGTCTTTTTGGTGTTTCATTCTTTCTCTTCTATCATTATTTCCTAAATAAGCACATATACTATGACTTGACCTATCACCTCCACTGGGATAATTCTAAACTATACATCTCCAGTTCTGATCTGTGGTCCAGTACCACTGCTTGAAAAAGTTTCCATTTTTATGTCTCAGAGTGGTCACAACACTATCCTCTCCCTAGCTTTAGAAATTTGCTTGCCAATGTCTTTTTTTTTTTCCATTTATTTTTATTAGTTGGAGGCTAATTACTTTACAATATTGTAGTGGTTTTTGCCATACATTGACATGAATCAGCCATGGATTTACATGTGTTCCCCATCCCGATCCCCCCTCCTGCCTCCAATGTCTTAATGAAAGCATGAAAACATCCTGAACTATTTTTCTCTCCTTGTATATTTAATCACTAAGTCCTAATATTTACTTCTTTTAAATGACCTTTTGGATTCCCCCTTTACTCACCCTTCCCACTGACACTAAGACACCATTCTAGTCCCAGCCCTTAGTATGTCATTCATACTGGATTAAAAAATGCATGTGCTTTGGTGAGCTAGAATGCAGTCTTTTATAGCCTGAGAATATTGCATTTACATTATTTATATAAATAACTCAAGATAAACCCATTTATAATTACTCAAATATCTTTGTCAATGAATCTGTTCTAATAGTGATGCTTAATCTTCTTTCAAAATAGGATGATAATCAAGTCAGTTTTTAATAATAAAGACTTACACATTAACAGTGTTGCTACTCACCCTGAAGAAAGAGGAATTTTAAATTTCTTAGTCTGTTAAGTTGTAGCTGAATCAAATTACAAATTCCATTGTAGCCCAAATGAAGAACTTCTAAACTGTTCATTATTGGAGGCAGATTTTCACTGCTCATTGTATCTCTGAAACACAAATGTCAATTTGGCCCATAAACTTAATTTCAAACTAGCTGTTTGTATAAACATAAAAAGGCAGTTTATTATGCTGCTGCTAAGTCACATCAGTCATGTCCGACTCTGTGTGACCCCATAGACGGCAGCCCACCAGGCTCCTGTCCCTGGGATTCTCCAGGCAAGAACACTGGAGTGGGTTGCCATTTCCTTCTCCAGTGCATGAAAGTGAAAAGTGAAAGTGAAGTTGCTCAGTCACGTCCGACTCTTTGCGACCCCATGGACTGTAGCCTACCAGGCTCCTCCATCCATGAGATTTTCCAGGCAAGAGGACTGGAGTGGGTTGCCATTGCCTTCTCCGAGTTTATTATGTACTTACTATAAATTGAAGAAAAAGAATGAATTTACTAATAGAGCAAATTAAGCTATAATATTCTGCCTTTATAATTCATATAATAATCACTTTTTCTTCTTTAAAATCAGTTATTTATATGATAAAGAACAAAGAAATACAGAAAGAGTTACTCAGAATAAAAGCAACAGCTAGCACAATCAGGCAAGAAAAAGAAAAAAATAGTGACAGACTTTATTTTCTTTGGCTCCAAAATCACTACAGATGGTGACTGAAGCCATGAAATTAAAAGACACTTGCTCCTTGGAAGAAAAGCTATAACAAACCTTGACAGTGTATTAAAAAGTACAGACATTACTCTGTCAACAAAAGTCCATCTAGTCAAAGCTATGGTTTCTCCAGTAGTCATGTATGGATGTGAGAGTTGGACTACAAAGAAGGACGAGCACTGAAGAATTGATGCTTTTTGAACTGTAGTGCTGGAGAAGACTCTTAAGAGTCCCTTGGACAGCAAGGAGATCAAACCAGTCAATCCTAAAGGAAATCAATCCTGAATATTCATTGGAAGGGCTGATGCTGAAGCTAAACCTCCAATACTTTGGCCACCTGATGTGAAGAGTCGACTCATTAGAAAAGACCCTGATGCTGCGAAAGATTGAAGGCAGGAGAAGGGGACGACAGAGGATGAGATAGTTGGATGGCATCACCGACTCAATGGACATGAGTTTGAGCAAGCTCTGGTAGATGGTGAAGGACAGGGAAGCCTGGTGTGCTGCAGGCCATGGGGTTGCAAAGAGTCTGACACATCTGAGCAACTGAACAGCAACAAATCTAGATTGGAAAGGAATTGGTAAAACTGTCTTTATTCTCAGATGACATGATCTTGTAATTAGAAAATCTGAAGGAATCCACCAAACCAAACCAAACAAAACAAAACAAAAACTATCACTGTACCAATAAATTAATTCATGAAGATAAAGGGTAAAAGATTAATATACAAAAATCAACTGAATATCTATACATCTGTAATAACTGAGAATGAAATTAAGACTTTGTTCACAAGTTATAAAAAATGATAAAATACTTCAGAAAAATTAACAAAAGGAGTGCAAAATGTATACACAGAAGACTACAAAACATTGCTGAGATAACGATCTAAATGAATAGAAAAAAATCTCATGTCCACACAGTAGAAGACTATTACTACTAAGACAGTAGTACTCCCAAAATTGATTAGTAGAATCAATTCAATCTCTATCAAAGTCTAGCAGGTTTTCTCCCTTTTCTTTTTCTCCAGAAAATAACCATCTCATCATAGCATTTATGAGGAAAAGCAAACAACCCAGAATATCTAAAATAATCTTTGAAAAGAGCAAGGTTGGAGGGCTTACATTTTCTGATTTCAAAACTTATAAAGCTGCAGTAATCAAACCAGTCTGGAACTCGCAAAAGGACAGACTCACAGATCAATGGAATAGAATTAAGAGTCCAGAAGTAAACTTCTACAGTTATAGTCAATTGATTTTCAACAAAGTTACCAAGGCTATTCGATTTAGCCCTCACATTTTACCTCACAATATATACAAAAATAAACTCAAAATGGATTATAGTCCTGAATGTAAGAGAAAAAAATTTTTTTGAAGAAATCATGAGAAAATCTTTGTAACCTTAGGTTAGCCAAAGAGTTCTTAGGTACAACAACATCATAATCTGTAAAAGAAAAAGTTGATAAATTAGACTTTATCAAAATTAAAATTCTTTTAAAAGATATCATTTAAGAAAACATAAAGACAAGCCACACATTTAGAGAAAAACTTGTAAATCATTTATTTGATAAAGGTGTTGTATCCAGAATATTTGATGAATTTAATAATAAAAAACCAAACAGCATAACTGAAAAATAAGCAAAATATTTAAACAGGCAGTCACCAAATAAGATAAAATAATGACTAATAAGCATATGAAAAGCTGCTCAACATTAGTCATAAGGGAAATGCAAATTAAAACCACAGTAAGATACTTCTTTAACTCCATTAGGATGGCTGTAATAAAAAATGTAGACAAATGTTGGTGAGGATGTGGGGAAATTAGAACCCTCAAAACTTTTTTTGGTAATAGAATTTGGTACAACCGCTTTGGAAAAGAGTGTGGCAGTTTCTTAAGAAGTTGACTCAGGAATTTCACACTTAGATGTCTACATTTTTTATTACAGCCATTCTAATGGAGTTAAAGAAGTATCATATTGTGGTTTTAATTTGCATTTCCCTCATGACTAATGCTGAATTGTACATAAAGGGTAAGTGTTATGGTATGTGAATTGTATCTCAAAAAAAAACCAAAAACCCACAGTCCTTAAACATACAAGGTTTTTTCTTTTACTTTTTTCATTTTTTTTACAAGATGGGTATGAAATGGAAAAAGCAGGGAAAAAACAATAACAAAGGAGTATTTTGGTATCTTTTTATTTACAAAGTTTACTTTTGCTAGGCAGCTATTAAGTATTAAATAAACTGCTGCTGCTGCTAAGTCGCGTCAGTCGTGTCCGACTCTGTGTGACCCTATAGACGGCAGCCCACCAGGCCCCGCCATCTCTGGGATTCTCCAGGCAAGAGTACTGGAGTGGGTTGCCGTTGCCTTCTCCATTAAATAAGCTAAATGTATGTTACTACTGGCATTGATATGACTAACTGCTTTTAAAATTCCCAACCAAAATTATTTATAGTTGTAAAAAAAGAATAATACCTGTTTATTTTTGAAGTTCCTTGCTGCCCATAGCCACTTGAAGGCACTTTCTGGTAGAGCAGTTGTCTACTGGTCAAGTGAGTCTGAGGCTTTAGTCGGGGTATAATTGATTCAATATGGTTATAGTTTAGGCATAACACCTACAGAAAGAATCCATGATTACCCAGCTATTAAAATATGAATGATGCTGTATATATATCTTTGGTTTGAGGTTATCACCATCCTAAAAACTATGCTATGGATAAAACTTGGACTATACAACATAATTTAATATATTAGTGTTAACAATGACAAATTTTTATGTCCCAAATTGTCTGGATTTGACTTTGAAAGTGTTTTTTATTATTTGACATGCTGAGAAATGACACCATTTCAGACAAAGTAATGGAGACCCTAGAAAGCTGCTCAATTTTCTCAATCTGTATTCCTGACTTCTTTATTTAGATGAAATAACTCTTTAGTTGGAGAGATTGTTATTTCCCTAAGTTTAAAAGGCCTTAGTAGATGTCTCAAAGCTATAGGACAGGAGGCAATGAGGCTGCTTTGAGAACCATAGTGCCCTCCAACTTCGCTCACGACAGAGGCAGCTTTCGATCCCATCTCCTTTTAGAGAGGAAGATTCACTGCTTATAAGACAATCACATAAAATTGAGGTCATTTGACCCAGCAATCCCACTGCTGGGCATACACACTGAGGAAACCAGATCTGAAAGAGACACGTATACCCCAATGTTCATCGCAGCACTGTTTATAATAGCCAGGACATGGAAGAAACCTAGATGCCCATCAGCAGACGAATGGATAGGAAAGCTGTGGTACATATACACCATGGAATATTACTCAGCTATTAAAAAGAATACATTTGAATCAGTTCTAATGAGATGGATGAAACTGGAGCCCATTATACAGAGTGAAGTAAGCCAGAAAGATAAACACCAATACAGTATACTCACACACATATATATGGAATTTTAAAAGATGGTAACGATAATCCTATATGCAAAACAGAAAAAGAGACACAGATGTATAGAACAGACTTTTGGACTCTGTGGGAGAAGGTGAGGGTGGGATGTTCTGAGAGAATAGCATTGAAACAAACAAGTATACTATTAAGTGTGAAACAGATCACCAGCCCAGGTTGGATGCATGAGACAAGTGCTCAGGGCTGGTGCACTGGGAAGACCCAGAGGGATGGGATGGGGAGGGAGGTGGGAGGGGGGATCGGGATGGGGAACACATGTAAATCCATGGCTGATTCATGTCAATGTATGGCAAAAACTACTACAATATTGTAAAGTAATTAGCCTCCAACTAATAAAAATAAATGAAAACAAAAATTAAGGTCATTTGAAATCACTTTGGGAAGTAATACTTTTTTTCTTGGTGAAAAAATGCTTTAGGAAAAATAATTTATTTTCTTTAATGACATGAATATACATTTTAGTCCAAAGTAAAGAAGATTACAACCTGCACTGGATATCTTAAAAAAAAAAAAGAAAATTTGTGAGTGACTCACCTTCACATTAGGCAGATAGATTAATCCACTGAATGAGGTAAGATTATTGTTCTGTAGATTCACATTACACACATTTCTAAATTGGTCAACTGGAATCAAATCCACAGTTCTGAATTGAGACAAAGTAAATACAGTTATAACTTTAATAGGCATATTATACTGGTGAAATCTCTCACATGTAACACCAAAGCCATTTGAAAAATTAATCTGACAAATTCTATGAAAAAGAATTGTCATAATATAAAATGTATGGATCAAATGATCAGATAAATACATATTTTTGTTGGGTATATGTGTAAGAAAAATGACACAGAATTTCATTGACTTAAGAAATGTCTATTACCACATAAACAGCACTATCACAAAAGAAACATCCAATTTCTTTATAAATTCACATATGTGCTCATGAAATCATAGTGAAGTTGATACGATAATCCAAAAGATTTTCAGTTGTAAACTGTAGAGGATATATATGAAACAGATTATTTCTGAAATGCCAGGAAGGGGCTTGGGATGGGAAAGAAAAGGAGAAAGTAGGTAAGGTCTTTGAAAACAGTTTTCTGTGTAATCTCCTGAAAACTTTTATGGCATTCCACCTTATAAGGATGTTTTGATAATTAGTCAGAATGCTTGATTCCTAGTTGATAGCTTTAAAACTGTTATACCTTCATTTGAGCTATGAAGAAGAGCATAAAGCTAAATCACCTTGCTCTGATTCCTTCTTTTTTTAAGATATACAAATTTATTTCATTTATTTCTTTTCTAAATTGAGGTATAGTTGATGTACAAATTTATATAAATTTTAGATGTACAACATAGTGGTTCACAATTTTTAAAGATTACACTCCATTCACAGTTTTTATAAAATATTGGCCATATCCCCTTTGTTGTACATTATATTCTTGTAGCTTATTTATTTTATACAGGCTATATGTAGCTCACTCTCCAACCCCTATCTTGCTCCCCACTTCCCTCTCCCCAATAACCACAGGTTTATTCTTTGTATCTGAGAGTCTTTTTTTTGTTATGTCCACTAGTTTTATTTTTTAGATCATGTGCAAGTGATATCATACAGTATTTGTCATTCTCTGTCTAACTTATTTTCACTTAGTGTGATACCCTCCACTTATGTTGCTGTAAATGACACAATTCTGTTCTCTTTTGTGGCTGAGTACTATTCCGTTGTACATATTTATACTACATCTTACGTATCATCTGTTTATGACCATTTAGGCTGCTTGCGTATCTTGGCAATTGTAAATAATGCTGCTATGAACATAGGGTGCATATATTTTTTTAATTAGTATTTTTTTTTCCCAGATGAATGCCTGGGAATAGAATTGCTGGGTCATATGTTAGTTTTGTAAAAATGTCAGTTCAGATCTTCTGCCCATTTTTAATCAGGTTTTTTTTTTAACATTGAATTGTATGAACTGTTTATATATTTTGGATAGTAACCCCTTGTTGGTCATATAATTTGCAAATAATTTTACACATTCAGTAGGTTGTCTTTTCATTTTGTTGATGGTTTCCTTTGCTGCACAAAAGCCTAACCACATCTTTAAATCCTCAACTCTTAAGTTATAATTATAACATACTTTATCCATTAGTAAGTTTCTTATTCTTTCAACATGTTTTCATTAGTTATTTCCTAAGTGCAGACAATGTATTTAGAAAGTCTACAAATATGAAAGACACTGTCCATGCACTCAAGAAATGGGATACAGAAAAACTATAATAAAAAAAGGAAATTTGCCACAATATGATTAGGTATAACGGCATTTTAGGGAAAGAAAAACCTATTTGGGGAAGTCAGAAATGACTTCACTGGGGAGAAAGATCTTAAAATGAGACTTGGAGAATTTGGGGCATCTGTCAGGCAAGAAAGAGTTCCCGGCAGTGAAACAGCTGCAAGCAAAGGCAGAAACATGAAACAGCATTTTGTGACTGAGATTAAGGAATAGAATATTTTAGAATTTCTGGAGTATAAAGAGTTATGGTGCAGTAAAGGTAATGATTACAAGAGATAAAAATGGATTGGTAATGAAAGGGCCTCCCATGTCATACAAAGAGATTTAAAATTTTATTCTCTCTACAGTGGAAAGCCACTGAACGATGTTGAGAAGGGAAGTGATCTGATAAAATTTGCATTGTAGTAAGCAGTATGGATAATAGATGGACTTGCAGGTAAGGTTATATGAGACAAAAAACAATAGTTTCTAAAATAGGCAATTCTCCAATCTAGGACAATGGCAATGACTATGGAAAGAAGATAGAGGGAACTATGACACATACTTAAGACACAGACTCTGTAGAATGTTGTGATTAATTAAAAATGGACAAAGGAGAGAGAGAAGTGGACCTTAGATTTCTGGCTTGGGCAACAACAGGAGAATGTTATTTCCTTGATGCTATCTAGGGAGCAAATATTCAAATGAGGAGCCCAGGTTCAGGCTAAATTAGGGGTTCATCATAAATTAAAACAGCGGCTGAAGATATCTGCCTATGAAGAGTACAGAATAGAAAAAAGAAGAGAAAAGGATTTATTAACCATTATCATTATCTAACAATGAAAACATTCATGAGAACAGCATCAGAGGAATGCTAGCAGTGAAAGCCAGATAATGCTGGATTAGAGTGATACAATGTGAGGAGCAAACATAGTATGTTCCCATTTTAAAAACTTGGTTATAAAATAAAATAGAAATATAAAGTCTTAGAAAGAGCTTGATGACATCTTTAATCATAATGTGTGATAATAAAAGTTATTAATGCATTTCAAAGATGGTAAAGTTAATATGAGATTGTGAAGTAGGGTAGTCGATTTTCTGAATTACTGGCTGTATTTGGATAAGATGTATAAATTATAAACCTTACAAAAATAATAATGACTACACATTTAATTATAATATCAAATTGCTGTTGTTTGGTCATGTCTGAAACTTGCAACCTCATTGTCCTTGCGACTGCCAGGCTCCTCTGTGCCAGGACTTCCCAGGCAAGAATACCAAAGTGGGTTGCCAGTTCCTACTCTAGGGGATATCCCTGACTCATGGATTGAACCCACATCTGCTTGGCGAATGGATTCTTTACCACTGAACTGCCAAGGAAGCCCTCATAATATCAAATATCATATACTAAAATGATTGTACCTGATGGATGATGAAGTCCAATTTAGTTCTTGCATTTGGGTGAAGTTTGAGTGTCCTTGTCGTTCAGCAATCATATCAGAAGTCAGTCTGCCACCAAACAAATCTTTTGCACACTCAGTCTCTGCTGGTTCCTGTGTATGAGGATATTTAGAAAGTGATGTCCTCTCTTACAGATGATTCTGCTGTGCTTAGTCACTCAGTTGTGTCCAACTCTTTGTGACCCCCAAGGACTGCAGTCCCTCAGGCTCCTCTGTCCATGGAATTCTCTAGGCAAGAATACTGCAGTGGGTTGCCACGCCCTTCTCCAGGTTTACAGATGACTGAATGTCTTTAATTCTTTGGTTCCAGGTCAAAATGGAGTGGACTCATTTCTCCCTATTTCATACTAAGTATAGCCAAACCCTCTGGATATTACATATAAAATACACATAAGAGACTGAAAGGTTCAGAGAAGAAGGCAGACCAGCTAGGGACCTTGGGACCTGAGGAACAACATGTGGTGAGTTCTCTGGTGTGTTACTCTGATAATAATTAGAAACCTTCATCTACTGTTCCTGCTTGCCATATGGTCAGACAGGAGAATGATGAAAACCTGACCTGTTAAAATGATGTCCATATGGGGCACAGCCCTATGGAAATTGGTGGGTATATTAAAGTAGGGCACGTTGATGCCCATCTGAACTCGCTTTCAATTTTGGAAGGTGATTGAAATAGACAAGCAGATAGGCCCATATGTTCACTTAAGGTGGCCACCTGCGTCTATAAAATAGGTGGACATTGGGGGTCTATAGCAATGCAGAGATAGGCTGAATCTAGAGATATTCCTCTTGCACCCTCTTAGGTACAAAATGCCAATAAGCACTGTTCCATCTGCCAGCAAAAGAGACAGAGACTGCAGATGGCTGTGTGGCAGATTTCCCTGTGGGAAGGCCCTGAACATAGCTGGCAAGTCAGACTGAGGCTGGTAGCCCTGGGGAGCTACAAATAGGTTCTGACAGGAATAGATACTGACCCTGGACTGGGATTTGCTTATCCAGTGTAAATGCAAATGCACATAGTGCTATAAAAGAGCTGGAACTGAAGATATGACACCAATTTGGACAGTTGATGGTTATTTCTTCAGACCAAGGAACATGCTTTACAGCCATACTGTGCAACAATGGACAGGAAACTATCCTTTTCAGAGTAGTAGTTTGATGGAGAATTGGAGTGGGCAATCAAAACACTGGTTGTCTAAAACAGGGGGAGATAGAATCCTGACAGTCTGGGGTCTGGCTTACACGTCTTTCTGAGTGTGCTCACACTCACTGAACGTGAGTGGAGCTAAAAAGAGTGTCCCCGATGGATAGACGTCTATTTTTCTGGTGGATCTGGGGACAGGGGAAGGATGCTGATATGACTATGCACTTCTTACTAAGGAAGGATGATGCTGGTAAAATCATTATACTTTCTCTTTCCTTCTTCCTCACATCACCTCAACTTTTTTTTCCTACCCGATGCAGTGGTCACAGAAACACACCTGCAATCATAAGTGCTAGAAATAGGGATCATTTTTAAGCAAGAAACTATGCTTTTAAACATCTTGTCAGAATTCCTAAAGGCCTGATGGGGGTAGATTTTACCTTCACTCCATCTGGCAAAATTGGAATTAACAGTGAATGTATCTGTATTCCCTGGTAGCAAAAATAGCCCACTAGTTTTGCACCTATTATCACCTCGCCCTATTTTAAGGGAGGTGGGCTGAGGGGAGATATATGGTAGACTAGTATCGCTGTCTGCAATCTAGACCAGCACAGTGGTCAAACCTAATGTCCCTTCCAGAAGTGGAAAAATATGGGTATAAATGGAAAGAATGGGGAAGGGAAGTTGTGGGTAAAGGAATTAATAAATACGTAACATAATGAGGGAAATCAGTATTATTTATATTACCTCAAAAGAGGGTAGAGCAAGAGTTGATATTGTCTCAGTTCAATTACAGCAGATGCTTGAAAGGGTGAAGCTATGTTTTCTGAGACTACCCCTGTTTTAGGAGACTGACAAAAGTCTCCAATGGAAAGCTGTAAATCTGAGTAGCCTCACCCTGGGAGACATTTCCATGATTATGGACTATATAATAACTGAATGGGATTATAGCAATATTCCAAAATCTTTTGAATTTATGATCATTTTGCTGTAAAAAGACAAGGGCATGAGCTGTGATATTGTGATTTATAATAAGAAATATACATTTGGTCTTCGTCTACTGTTCCTGGCACATAGCTCCTAAAACTCTTGTAATTTCCTGTATTAGAGCCATGTTGTTGTTCAGCCACTCAGTCATGTCCGACTCTTTGCAACCCCATGGACTGCAGCACGCCAGGCTTCCCTGTCCTTCATCATCTCCTGGAGCTTGCTCAAAGTCATGTTCATTGACTTAGTGATGCCATCCAGCCATCTCATCCTCTCATTCCCTTCTTCTCCTGCCTTCAATCTCTCCCAGCATCAGGGTCTTTTCCAATGAGTCAGTTCTTTGCATCAGGTGGCCGAAGCATTGGAGCTTCGGCTTCAGCATCAGTCTTTCCAATGAATATTCAGGATTGATTTCCTAAAGGATTTACTGGTTTGATCTCCTTGCTGTCCAAGGGACTCTCAAGAATCTTCTCCAACATCACAGTTCAAAAGCATCAGTTCTTCAGTGCTCAGCCTTATGTTCCAACTCTCACATCTGGGAATCTTTTATTATAATATTGTGGTTTTTGTTTTCAATTCCTGAAATAGCTCCAGAACCATCAGGTGAAAGGAGCGTGCTGCTATTCCTAACAAGCCTTTCAACCACACCTGAGTTTATCTTAACAAGATGACTTTTGGAAAGTCCCTGAGAATGGGGACTGGTTGCCAGGAAAATCAACCATGATTAGAAGGTTGGAACTTCCAGTGACATTACCTTACTTCCTGGTATGATTATATATCCACGGAGCCCTGGAGACAGAGTGAGACTTAGCTGTCCGTGCTTTACCATTAAAAAGTCCTGTCACTTGGAATAAGGCATTTAAATTCTCTGGAGTTCTTTGTGTTCATTCACAAGATATAGGCTTTGGACTATGTTATTTCTAAAGTCAATGTCTATTTACCTCTCAAACACTCTAGGATCATATTGCCTTCTACCTCCTGCTACATCTACTTATGGTGGCTTTTTTTCCTCTTTACATTTACTAAATGAAAGTATTAAAGCCTCACTTAGATTTCTTTACTTTCTCTACATCTCTTTCCTTAGTCAATGGTATATGCTTTGGTTTTAACTAGACAACTTTCTTTAAATTACTTCCAAATCTAAACAAATGTAAATTAAATGTCCATATCTAAAGTTAGTCCTGTGTTTTCAATTGCCTGTTTGCCATCTCCAATCAGATGATCCACTATCGTATAAAACTTAGTATGTCCAACACTAATCATCTTATTCCTGAAACTACTTTCTTTCTATAATATTTCTGTTATGATATCTCTTACTGGCATAGACTCAAGCCTTATAGACCTCTTTTATTCTTTCCTTTCCTCATCTTGCAAATTTAATTGGTTGCCAAGTTCTGTCAATTTTTCCTAGTATTTCTAACTTTCAACTCTCCATTTTTAATACTATTTCCCGTTGGTTCATTTCAGTTTCTCAGTACCTCATATCTAGACTAAGCTAATAGTCTATTGGTTTTTTTGTCTATTGCTCTAAACACTGCTGTTAAATTTCCTAATACATAATTTTGAATTATGTTATTCCCCTACTCAAAAACTTCAATGCCTTCCCATTTCTTCTCAGTTAAAGTCTAGATTATTCAGACTAATCTTCATGTCCCATGATTAATTCATATATTCTACCTCATCTTACAAAAAATTTGTGGCAGCTTACAGGAGGAACATATAATCAAATAGTAAAATGTAAATAATAGTGAAGATTGAGAATGATGTAAGTTAGAAGAGATCAAATGTTGGGATAGGGAGAGAGACCATAAGTCCTACAGGGTTTCTGTTACTGAACCACAAATTTGGCACTGAGCTTTAAGGTGGTCAAAGTGAAAAGGAAAATAGTTAAATAATACTTATTGTCAGCGAGGAGACCATAACCTTTCTTCAGGGGGAAATGTTTTTTCTACACTTACTTCAAAAAGCACTTTCCGAGTGGCCCTTCGGTTGAGGGCACAGAGAGATAGGAAGGATAATATTCTCAACAACACCCTGGTGCACATGCAGTACTAGTTTCATATGCCTGTTTCAAAACCAACACCCAAACAAAACCCAGTATGCAACATTCTAGAGAACTGTTCATGTTTGAGGGAGAATATTTTTGATTCTTCATTCTGAGGAGGGTCCTGATAAAAGCAGGGTTAGAATTAGTAGTCTTATCAGAGTACCTCAAAGTCGCAAATAATCATAAACTATCTCTCACTTTTCTAGAAACTTGAAGAGTTTTATTGTCTGATAGGTGCTAGGCAATGTTACACAGGGAACTTTTTATTCTCCACACATTTGTTGTGCTCTTCTCCACACATTTGTTGTGCTATCCTATTACACGGAAATCAGAAGCCTTGAATGAACCTGCTTGTTACAGAATTCAAGTTTCCAAATATTGCTTTCATAGTCAATTCTATGTTCTGTGTTATTTTTTAACACAGTACAAAAAGTTATTTTTTACTAGTACAGTTTACTAGTAATGTTGACATACCATTCGTTGGTTCAAATATGTTTTCCTTAAATCTTAACTGTATTTTTCCAGGTAACAGGAAGCAGGTTTTAGGCCCAAGAAGATGGTAGGGCTCCAGGGCAGTTTTTTCTATACTGTCTCATAAAATTGTGCTCTTTATTTGTTAGGAATTGAATTCAGTGGGTGTAAATGTAAGCAGTATCTTCTCTTCTGTGCCACCTCATTTAGACAATTAAAAACTGGCCAAAGGAGAAAAAATTAAAACCCAGATCTAAAATGTGCTTTGGGGATCTAGATTTTAATAAGCATAGTTAAGTTTGGGTTACATACTAGTGATAAAGCAACATTCAAAATGACTATGACCTATGGGTATATATTAATATGCAGTTTGGACCAAATGCTATGAGTCAACAAAAAACTTACAATTGAGATTCCATCCAAAGCTTTCAGTTCTGGAAGATGAAATATTACAAACAACCGGTAATTTTCTTGATTCCATACAATAATGTTTCCATACATGTCTAGAATAACCAGGTTGCATAAACCCTGCATAATAAAATACATACATTTAATGTGACATACATATACACTAACTCTAACCAGTTTTTTCCCCTTAAGAGTTTAATCATCCTTGAATTTCAATATTTGAATTACTCTATCATTCCATAGTGATTTGAGATTTTTGAAGTGTACTATTTATAGTACACTTTCAGACTATTAAAGGTATAATTTTGTGTAGTATTTCAGTGGTCTATATTATATGATCAGAATCACTTTTTGGATACTGCTGCTAAATGTATTACCCATGATAAAGACTTGTAAAGAACTTAGCAAAGTTTAAAACATATGCTATGTTTATGGAATAACAGTCTATTAAATAGTATGTGGCTATTATGTAGTATACAAATATGGGCTTTCCAGGTGGCTCAGTGGTAAAAGAATCCACCTGCCAATGCAGGAGGCACAGGAGATGCCAGTTCAATCCCTGGGTGGGAAAGATCCCCTGGAGGAGGAAATGGCAACCCACTCTGGTATTCTTGTCTGGGAAACCCCATGAACAGAGGAGTCTGGTGTGCTACAGTCCATGGGGTCTCAAAGAACTGGACATGACTGAACACGCACATATACAAATAAAATAGTGAAATGAAGCAATGAAAAACACAGTCTTCTGATGAGGGATAAAACTGAAGTGCTTCTGCCTGGTAAGGGAGTAGCAGACTTCAATGTGCTTCCTTATTAGATAAGATATTTTGATGTGCCTTTGTTGTGAAGGAAGGGCCCTGACATGAGAGGGTAAAAACTACTTACTTTGCATCTATAATATAAAATATTTATTATGTAGCTATTGTTGATTAGGTTGACTCTACAGCTTTAGAAGTAGTTGTATTGGGGGAATATGATGAGGATAAGTTTGCAAGCAAGAAAAGATAGGAAATGGATGTAAGTTTTTGGTAGGAGATAAAGCCCTAGCAATGTGGTATCAGCAAAAGGAGAGAGGCCATTGGGAGTCTCAGTGGTAAGAAATGACCTTTGAACTTCAGAAACTATGAAGTCCTACATTACATTTGAAGTAAATTCCTATTCTTTGTTGTAGTAAACTGCCATTTTATTAAAACCTCCAGTAAAACCTGTTATACAGTAGCCTCAATATAAGAGATTTACTGGTGAGAATTATAGAAAGCAAAACTGGGCAAAGCTGACCAGAGAGGGTAGAAGCTATCAATAAGAGCCAGAAAGCAGTGAAAGATAATCAAGAACTGCTCTGAGAACAGGAATTGTTAATGAATCTTATCCCCCAGTCAGGTTAGGCAATCCTTGGAAATACTTAAGGAAGGCACAGTTAGAAAGAATGGGGGATCGGGTTATTTTATTTGTGGACTAAAATATATTTCTGTGAAGCTATCAACTTGGGGACACTATGGTTACACACTCACATGTTTGTATGTGTACACAAATTGAATGCAGATACATTTTAACAAACCTTGTTTTTCCTGATTTTTATTTTCTTCTTTACAGTTTTCTATATTTTCCAAATTCTATATAGTGAGCATGTATTACTTTCATAGTATAAATAAATAAAATATTTAGAAAAATAAAAACATTAGTGCCCCCAGATAGTCACCTTTAAATTGTAGATCTCCTGATTGAGAGCAATATAGTTATTGCTTACATATAATTCAATTAGTGTAAAAGCTTTTTGTAAACCACTCAGTGAAGTGATTCTGTTGTTCTCAAGAGAAAGGGAATGCAGATGAAGCATGTTATCAAAAGTATGCTTTTCCAAACCAGTGAGGAGATTATTATTTATGCTGAGGCGGGTTAATTTAGTCAGCTTGGAAATGCCTAGAAAAATAAGCAAATTCAAAAAAAGATTCAGACAGCACTGAAAGGTTAATTTAAAAAATAAGCTGCTGGTTGTTTTACTGTTTTCTTTTGCTAAGTTCAAGTCACTTGACAGACTTTATAGTATTGATCTTCATTGTTTTCCCTTTTGTTAAAGAAGAATATAATGTGCATTAAGTCCCAACTAATATGTTAAATTCTAATTTTGGATTTCTAAGTAGACTCATTTTTCTTAGATGTTAAGGGAAAGCACTGTGTAGGAATATTGAATTAAGCTTTCAAATAACCTTTTAATGATGTAATTAATTAAAGTTTTCATCATCACAATAATATAAAGCTCTACACAAAGCTTAAAGTAATCACTAACCCGAACTGTAAAACATTAAGGGTAAGGAACTAGAATATAATGCTCTGGAAAAGTATTCCTTACTGTGGCATCATTTCCAGTAAAAAAAAAAGAACTTTAATTCTACCTTTTTATGCTTAGAAGTACTTTAAGACAGAAATGCTACCTCTCACTACAATCTAATCCCTATATATTAATATAATATGTACTGTAGACACTTGGTAACTGTGGATAGGATGATGCAGTTGAAAGACCAGAACTTTGGAGTCAGAATTGATTTTAAATGTAACACTACTAGATTTAGGACCATAGATAAATTATGTAGAATTATGTAAACTCTGAGCCTGATTTTCCTCCTCCATGAAATGGATATACTGAAATCTACTTCTAAGGGCTATGGAATTAAATAGAGTGATATTTGAAAAGTATCAGTTATAGCTATTGGCAAATAAATGAGTACTCAATAAATTTTATTCATGTTCCCCTCTCACATCAGCCTTTATCATGGGACTATGAAATGCTGAAAGTAAATCAATCTGGGGCCCGTTAGGATGTACTATCAAAGCAAAAGTCCTCAAATTGGATATTAGGCCTATATGTGTTTGGGAAAAAAAAAAAAGGTAAATATCTGTTAAAGTTTAGTGGGGTAGCTATCTTTGAAAAGTGGGTATAGGGAAAAGACAGGTTGAAGGATTCTTCCTTTCAATGAGCATATGGTGGGGAATAAAAAGGAAATGGGTTCTCAGTTGTATATACAAAGCAAAATTCGCACCCTATTGTATGGGAGTGGAAGACTAGTGATGGTTCTAAACACAGATGCCTGAGCTAAACCTCTCTACCCTCTTACTCAGCTGAAATCTATAGAAGAGAGGCCTGTGAATCTGTACATATATTTGATTAGTATCCTAAGTGATCCCTATGATCAAGCACTTTTTTATAAACTATTGTTAATCACTATTAAAATAAAGAATAATGACTGTTAAACATTCTATTTTTAAAGATAATTAACACTTGCTTTTCATATGTAATTTTTTAAAGTAAAAATTTCTATTTTATGAAAAAGGTAGTACACATACATGCTAAAAACAACTCAAAAGCAAATAAATTAAGTCTCTTTCCCAGGCTTTGGTTTTCAATTTTTACCTTCTCTCAATGACAACCCTGTTACCAAAATGCACATCCAGAAATATCCTATACCTAGATAAGTATGCTGATGTGTGTGTGTGTGTTTGTGTATGGGTACTTATCTTTTTCAAAAGTATACCTCATTCATTCATTTATTAATATATACACGATGGTATAGATCTTGACTTCTGCCTAGTTTGTTACATGCTAGGTTTGGTAATAGATGGTAAACACGGGTTCAAAGATGGGAGGGAAGGCAGAGGAAATGAAAATCAGCTAGTTGGGCTCATTATATATAGTAACCAACCACAGATTCCACTAAGAGGTGTTTAGAATACTCTGGGCTTAACAGGTGGCACTAGTGGTAAAGAACCTGCCTGCCAATGCAGGAGACATAAGAGATACAGGTTCTAACCCAGGGTGAGGAGAATCCCCTGGAGGAGGGGACAACCCACTCCGGTATTCTTGACCTGGAGAATCCCATGGACAGAGGAGCCTGTCGGGCTACAGTTCATAGGGTCACAAAAAGTTGGACACGGCTGAAGTGAGTTAGACAGAATATTTTACTCCAAACCTTCTTGGGACTTCTTGGAAGATCTTCCTCTTCAGAAATTCCTTCATCAGTGTTACTCACTTTTTACTCTTCTTAATTAGACATTCATATTTTAAGACTCTAGGATTATCTAACATCTTACCTTCTATCTTTGAGATGCAGTTTCCATCTAATGTGAGCTCTTCCAAGTTAACACAAGATTCCAAGCCTTCCATTTTAGTGAGATTATTGTTGCTGAATGAAGCCCATTTCAAATTTTCCAATTTTTCTAAATTTGTGATTTCAAAAAGATGTTGCCCATCTAAATTTAAGGCAGTTATCTGTAGAATGATTCACTTTATATGTTATTTCTGAATCATGTCAGAATTCAATGTTATAAGATAAAAAGGCTAAAGAAATAATTCAAATGTGGTAACATGAGAAAAAAATCCTTTAGGAACTAAAGACATGGCAAAGCTCTTAATTTACAGAAAAGTAAAATTCTGATTATTTTTTGAGATTATAACTCAAAGAGGGACTTATATGGTTTTGTAGGAACTGAGCTGTGCCAGTCAGCTTCCCAGTACTGAAGGCCTTGTCTCAGCTGCTGGAAATGCTATTGGCAGAAAGCCTTCAACTGTCAGTCCCTTCAGGGACAGCATCAGCTGCAGACAGCTGCCTTGCTCAAGGTCATGCCCCTTCCCAGGTTGGCGCCTACCCAATGATGAAGGGAAAGAAAGGCCTGGCAAAGAAAGGCCTGGCCTTCTCGGCCCAACTGAGGACAGATTTAAAGGGCCACTGTAATTCCAGAACTGCCCATGGGGTCAGCTAAGACTATAACTGAGCCAGCATCACAGCTAAATATCTCTGTATCCTGTAATAAAAACAATGGCACTAATATCTTCCATTTCCATTCTGTTAACTCAGTTTCTACCTTTGGCAAGAGGTTACATGCTGCTTTATGAAGCAAGAAGCTGTGGGTGATCCATAACATTTTCCCTTAGCTTTGGGTGAATTCTGACCAGTTCCCCTATTCCCTTGCCAGGATTCCTGATTCTTTTTACCTTACCATCCAAACTTTTGACTTGGTCTCTGGCTCTGAGCTTTAAAGTCCTCTTGTTTATTTGGATATATTATCAGAATCTACCCATTGGTTTTGTAGTATACCTTTATCCTAAATTCCTGTGCTAGAGTGACCACTGTTGAGGTCTCAGTTCAGTTCAGTCACTCAGTCATGTCCGACTTTTTGTGACTCCATGGACTGCAGCACGCCATCATCATCTCCTGTCCATCATCAACTCCTGGAGCTTGCTCAAACTCATGTCCATCGAGTTGGTGATGCCATCCAGCCATCTCATCCTCTGTCATCCCCTTCTCCTCCTGCCTTCAATCTTTCCCAGCTTCAGGGTCTTTTCTAACGAGTCAGTTCTTTGAATCAGGTGGCCAAAGTATTGGAGTTTCAGCTTCAGCATCAGTTCTTCCAGTGAATATTCAGGACTGATTTCCTTTAGGACTGACTGGTTGGATCTCCTTGCAGTCCAAGGTACTCTCAAGAGTCTTCTCCAATACCACAGTTCAAAAGCATCAATTCTTTGGTGCTCAGCTTTCTTTATAGTCCAACTCTCACACCCATACATGACTACTGGAAATACCATAGTTTGACTAGATGGACCCTTGTCGACAAAGTGATTTCTCTGCTTTTTAATATGCTTTCTGGGTTGGTCATAGCTTTTCTTCCAGAGAACAAGTGTCTTTTAATCTCATGGCTGCAGTCACCATCTACAGTGATTTTGGAGCCCAAGAAAATAAAGTCTGTCACTGTTTCCATTGTTACCCCATCTATTTGCCATGAAGTGATGGGACCAGATGCCATGATCTTAGTTTTTTGAATGTTGAGTTTTAAGGCATCTTTTTCACTCCCCTCTTTCACTTTCATCAGGAGGCTCTCTTTAGTTCCTCTTTGCTTTCTGCCATAGCGTGGTGTTATCTACATATCTGAGGTTACTGATATTTCTCCTGGCAATCTTGATTCCAATTTGTTCTTCATTCAGCCGGGCATTTCACATGATGCACTCTGCATACAAGTTAAATAAGCAGGGTGACAATATACAGCCTTGACATACTCCTTTCCCAATCTGGAATCAGTCAGTTGTTCCATATCCAGTTCTAACTGTTGCTTCTTGACCTGCATACAGATTTCTTAGGAGGCAGGTCAGGTGGTCTGGTATTCCCACCTTTTTAAGAATTTTCCACAGTTTGTTGTGATTCACACAGTCAAAGGCTTTGGCATACTCAATAAAGCAAAAGTAGATGTTTTTCTTGAACTCTCTAGCTTTTTCTATGATCCAATGGATGTTGGCAATTTGATCTCTGGTGCCTCTGCCTTTTCCAAATCCAGCTTGAACATCTGGAACATTGAGGCCTAGTCCTGATGTCTAGCCCTGTGACACAGCCAGTCACAACTTGACTTCTCTTTCAATTTTAATTTGTCTCTCCCAGTTTTCTGCCCATTACCTATCTGTACCCTCTTTATGACATAAGGGGCAAAGCTGACTAAAATCAACTGAACTTAAGATTTTTACATTAAGTTTAATAGAATTGCTTTTACCTTCAAGTACCAATTTCCACTCATATGTGAATGTGGTCCTAACTTTGAAGTCTGTGTCAGAATTTTGGCAGAAGGCCATGTGCTGAGAATCCGTGGTCTCTCTTCTTTAGTACTAGAATGCCGTAAGAGAGATAACTAATAAAACAGAAAAACACACGATGAATAAAGAACTAGCACAGAGAGGCCCATGTATACACAGTTAGAAGCACTGTCTCTCAGGCGGCTGATCCAATGAGTGATTTTAAAATATGACACTTTCTATGTCTTAAAGTGTTTTCAGTAACTTGATACACTTTAAATCATATATCTCACTCAGTTTTTGTTTTGTCAGTCATTTAACCATAATAAAATAATATTCATAAAACTGTGAAAGGATTATTATAATACAAATACCATGTAATTCATCCATGAAACCAGTTTAAGAGCTAGAATATTCCTAATACCCCAGAAGCTCCCTGTGTCTCCCATCCTAATCTTTTTTCTCTGCTGCTCAGAAGCCATCACTCATCTCAAGTGAATCAGTCAGTCCTGTTAAGAAGCAATCAAATAATCTCAAAATTTGTATCTACCACTACTTGTTTTCTTTATAGACCTATGTTTTTATCCATAAATAAAATATTAGTTAGTCTTACACATATTTGAACTTTGTGAAAATTGAATAATGTTTGTATTCTTCTGTAACTTGCTTTTTTGCTCAACATTGTATCTATGAGATTCATCTACACTTCTGCCTGTAGCTGTAGTTTATTCATATGTCATTGTTATATAGTATTTCCTTATCAGAGTCAATGAACACTGAGCTGATTTCAGGGTTTTTTTGCTATTATAAACATTGCTGTTATGAATACTCTTGTGTATGACTCTTGGTACACATATGCAAGAGTTTCTTTGGAGTATATAACTTGCTGGGTTTAGGGTATGTATATATTCAACTTTACTAGATAGGGTCAATTTGTATTCCAAAGTGGTTACACCAATTGTAATAACTTTTACTTCAAATCTTTGCTAAAACTTGGTATTGTCAAGAGTGTTTTTTTTCCCAATAGTGGCCATAAATTGGTAGGTCATTAAAGTTTTAGTTTATTATCTTGAGTATTAATGTGGTAGAGGATCTATTCCTAAGTTTTTTGGCTGTTCTGATTTCCTCTCCAGTGAAGTGTCTATTTAAATCTTTTGCTCATTTTTCTGTTTGATTGGTTGTCTTTTTCCTAATATATTTTGGATATATAAAGAATTTTGTCTAATTTTAATCTAATTTTATCTAATTTTGTCAATTAGATATGTTGCAAATTTCTTTTCCCATTAAATAGCTTGTCTTTTGACTTTCTACCCTTTGAGGATTAGATGTATTAATTTTAAGATAGACAAATCCAATCTTTTATAGTTTATGCTCTTTATTTCTTACATAATAAATTCTTCCCTAATTCAAGGTTATAATGATAATTTCTGATCTTTTCTTCTAAAATATTTTGGTTTTGTGTTTTGCAGTGAAACCTTAATGCAGTTATCCCAGTACCTTTTATTGACTAGACTCCCTAATCTATACCGTCAGCTCTGTGATTTATCACTTTTCCATGTATGTGTGGGTCTACACTGGGTCTTTATATTCTGTTGTGTTGGTCTATTTGTCTAACTCTGCCAAATCCACACTGGATTTTAGCAAGTTTTGATGTCTGGTAGGGTAAATCCCCAAGTCTTCTTTAGGAGTCAATGATATTTTGATCAACAAAAAAGTTTCTTTCCTTCACTTTAAACAGATCCAAACTTAAACATTACATTAAGGAATTAACATTCAAATATTCTACAGAAAGTAAATACCTAGATAACTCGAGTGGAGATATTAAGGATATTGAAGCAACTTTAGTTAAAGTAGCATTCTTAATCTGGGTAATACAGGTATTTTCCCTTCCCCAAGTTAATAGGCTTTGTTTTTTTCAGCCAGACACATATAATATCAATACTAGGTAAATAAGTCACTAAATGCTTTCTCAAGGTCTCTAGGCTTACCTTATCCACAGAAAGTTGCTTATTTTCATGAAGGCTCTAGAAAGGACTCGGGTGAGTTCAGGTTGACTAGGAAAAAAACAGTTACCCTAGAAGTATTTTTGGGGTAGTGTCCAGGGATGAGACTCCATACAACCACTTGGTATTTTAATAGGATACATTTAAGCAGAAAAAAATTTTCAAGTGATATGATTGCTATAGATGAACTTTTTTATTAGCATGCTAAGAGAGAATACAAAATCTCAATAATGAAATAAGAGTATGGGAAATATTATTTGTATATTCTAAATAGAACAAGAAATATTAAACAGTAAAAGCCAACCTGAGTAATCTTTGTTCCAGAAATAAATTTCATAGCTGCTGTTGCTTCTTCTTCAGAAATGAGGACTCCATCTAAATGAGTAAGAGTCTTTAATCTGCCAATAACACTCAGCCTTAATGTGGCTGGCTTGGGAAAAATAACGAAAGGTAATTTTTACAAAATACTACATAATGTTATGACACAGAAAGGAGTTTTTCTTCATTCCTTCCCACATAATTCAAATTATGCACCTCCTACTTTATTATATATGTCTAAAAATAAAGGCTTAACTTAATTCTTCAAATAATAGTTAATATTAAATTATATTTAAGAATTAATCTGTTTTGTTTGAAGCTGGATACTTCTACTGTTGTGAAGGGAGGAAATCCCACTAGCTGTTGAAAAGTGACAGTGATGAAAAGTGTTCAAAGAACTGCAGTGCCTCCTGTTTATCTAGATCAGCAGTTAGCAACTCAGCCAATTGGGTGAGCCAATACAGATCTTCAGCTCTTGACATTTAATTTGGCAGCAGGGCTATAGCTCTACTATGATCATTCAGGAAGTCTGATTTGGTAAAAGAAAAATATGCTTCAATTTTATGGAGTGAAAAAGGAGAAATACAACAGGATAAACATAGTAATATGGCCAATGTGATAGAAGCAATCATGCTTTAGTCCCTTTTTAAAATGTTGAACAGGGTCTATATACATTTTTGAAAAGCAAGAAAAGATGTATTCTTGAAATTATAAATTTGGGGCTTATTTTAAATACTTAAAGAGATATTCTTCAATATAATCATTGAATATTGAAATTTCTTAGCATGAATCTAAACATGTGACGAGAAAAAACAGTGCTCAAATTTCCTTTTATAACAGAACATAAGTAAGACTTTATAATTTAGGTTTATCAGAGAATGTGACAAATGTGTTCCCCCTTTAACAATATGTTTCTCTCACAGTATAATATTCTATTATTCTTGGTTCCTATGCCTCACTAGTCAGATTCTAGCACACTGAGCTGTATATACTGCATTATAAAACTTCTCTAAAGGTTTTCAGATGGCAATGACATCTGAGGCTCTTAAGACCAAAATACTCTCAAACTATTAGAGGCTGCAAAAAGATCTGATGTGAAATTAAAGACTTTTCTATAATAACATTTGATTCACTTGATCAATACATTATATTCAACTTATGAAATACTTCAAGGAACTCTACTGAGACAAAGACAGTTTGCTTCTGGGTATTATTGAATAATAGTGAGAAAACAGCTTTGAAATAAAAATGATTGTTTTTTATAAACATGTCTGTTACTTACCTTTTGCCATGGATTATGTCGAATATCTAGAGTGAGAAGGCTTGTGGTATGTTTGCATAACATATTTATTTCATCGCCAGATTTTTTCAATTGATTCCAGCTCAAGTCTAAGTGCTTAAGTTTCATCAGACCTCTAAATCCTTCAAGGGTTATCACATGGTTATGACTTGCATCCAAATATTCAAGGTTATACTGCAACACATACAAACAGAAGTGATGCCAGAAGGATCATGGTTTGTATTTACACACTTCTTTTTTTCTCTCTCTGATTCTGTAAGTACTTTACATGCTTTTTGGTAATCCTTACAGAAAACCGAAACAGTAGCCTATACTGCAGTAATGGCATCAAAGTACCTATTTTCCTATTAATTAAGAGCTACAGATATTTTATTTTAGTAATTTTCTCTTTCTTCTCTCCTCACCCTTGTAACATAGAGTGGCAGTATGTGGTTTTACAGATGAGACAGCAAAGAGAAACTAACAAGAAAATTTGTCCCCAACAAAGAATTACACTTCTTATATCTAGGCTTCTGGTTTAAACTCATAGCCTAGTTTAAAAAGGTTCATCTTCAGAGGCAGAAACTAAACCTGTTACAGTCTATAATTTCCTTTTTTAAAAGGACAGGATTTTTCTATAATAATCTTTTAAAAAATATTAAAGTAACACGTTCTTGTTGGAGGTCTGGGAAATACAGTAAATAAAAAAAAGAAAGCATATATAATTCTGTTGCTCAGAAAGAACCACTGAAAACATTTTCTATTATATGCTCATATATTTTTCTTATATAAAACAAATTTATTACTCTATTATATGGAATTTTGTTCCCTTCTAACATGTTCACACATTATTAAATATTATTCAAAATGATTTTTCATGATTGTATAATAGTCTAATATGTAAATTATTAGAATTTTAAAAACATTTTGCTATGGACATTTATGTGACTTCTAATTGTTGGCAACATTGCAACAAATGTCCATGTTCATAATAACTTAACCGAGACTCCAATATTTTCTCAGGAAAGGTTTTTAGAAATAGGATTAATGGTTTTTAAGGATTTCTATATTGTTAAGACTCGATAAATATTGCCAAGTAGTTTAAAGGAAGTTTGTATCAGTTTTTTCTTCCAACAATAGGATTTGAGAATGCTCATTCCTTAAATATCTACCAACCTACCTGCCTTATTTTAATTTACAGTATTACCAGTGAAGTTGCACGCCTTTTCCATGTTTGAGATCCCATGGACTATAGCCCAACAGGCTCCTCTGTCCATGGGATTTCCCAGGCAAGAATACTGGAGTGGGCGCCATTTCCTTCTCCAGGGGATCTTCCTGACCCAGGGATTGAACCTGGGTCTCCCGCATTGCAGGCAGAGTCTTTACCGTATGAGCCACCAGGGAAGCCTGTATCTATAGCAGCTATTCTTTTGCTTGTTGAGTTTCTCATCTTTGGCCACTTATATATTTAGATCTTTATTTTACTTAACTGTAAGAAATCTTTAAAACAATTTGCTACTTCTATTCAGTGCAAACAAAATTTTCTTTTAAAGTATATACCAACTCAGACCCAGAACCAGGAAGTGATAAAGGAAACATGAAGAAAATATTTTGCAACATATTTATTAAAATAAAAATAACATTACTATAAATTAAAAATAAACTTGATTTCTTTATAACTTAAACAATCATTTTAGTTCACCATAGAATTAGTTACTGCTATATAATGCATAGTTCATATTGTTGTAATAGCACCTGTTATTACAATGACTCAGGTTTCAAGAGTTGAGTGTTCAGATCATTAAATCTAAAGTTTCTGGAAATTAAATAGTGTTACTGACTTTTATTATTTAAGTAAGCACAGTAAAAAATATCCTATAATTTACTATCATTATAATTTCTTGAACAAAAGGATATTTGGCAGTAGAAAGTATTAAGGATATAATCTTAGAACAGTCTTTTAAATTAAATAAATTTAGATTTATAAAAATTTACTATATGGTACATCTTTTGCGATTTTTCATCAAAAAATGGTTAAAAACTTGCCCCAAATTCTGACACTTGCATGCTGATTAGCATTTGGGAACAATTCATTATATAAAGATAGCTGTCTTCTTTCCTTGAAAACAGGGGTAGGATCTTCACTTTTTTATATTCCCAGAATATAAAAGAGACTCCATACACTCCATGAATATTCAAGGAATAATATTTTCAGTTTTGCTGGAGAACTTGGCATTTTAGTATTTCTTGTGTTTTGGGTTAAATCTTTTGTAAGTTATGGTACAATTCAGCCCAAATTACAAAGATTAAAACTGACAAGGCCTATTTAAAATATTTTCGGGATAATAGTTCAATCTCTAAATGTAGATTAGCTGTCTTGAGGCATTAGAAATATTTTAACACTAAATTTTCCATTGGAAAAGGTAAGACAGAAGTATTATTTCTATAATCTATAAAGTTGCAAATAGCCATACATATTTGCCTCTCCTTGGCCCACTCTGACTATGGTACAGTTATTTTCAGAGAAAAACATCTGCTCCTATTTCTTTGGCTTGGATGCTCTCCTTTCCTGATAGTTCAGGTGAGTGAATGACAGACATACAGCTTTTGATATTTCAATTTTACCTTATGTGGATGTCTTGCTTAGATTTTAAAAAAATCTATAAAAATTATATAATGTATCTCCACCATTTATGAAGCCCAGGTCTTTCATTATATAAACAGTCATAGATTGGGAATTCTGATTCACAAGGCAAAGACAGGGTAATGAACACATAGTAACCATCTGTTTACTTTCTGCAACCTAGTAGAACCTAATGCCTATCATACAATAAAGTATAGAAACTCTCCATGTTAGAGACACAGTTAAGGAAAATGATAGTAAAAATGAGATAAGTAAAAGTGAAAAGTAAAAGTGAAAGTCATTCGGTCATGTCCAACTCTTTGGGACCCCATGGACTGTAGTCTTCCAGGCTCCTCTGTTCATGGAATTCTCCAGGCCTGAATACTGGAGTGGGTAGCCATTTCCTTCTCCAGAGGATCTTCCCAACCTAGAGGTTGCACCCAGGTCTCCTGAATTACAGGCAGATTCTCTACCATCTGAGCCCCTAGTGGCTCAGCTGGTAAAAAATGAGATAAACTAAAGGCAAACATAAAAACTTAGATGATAGAAGTAACAGGTGAGTGATTAACTTAGGGCATAGCCTTTTGTGATACAGAGATGAATATAATTAATATTAAACACACATACAAAGTTGATTATTGGAAAATACGTAGGCGGAGACAGCATAGGTATTCAATCTCTCTGAATCCCCACATAAAAAGAAAGTAAAAATAAGACCAAAATTCCATAGACAACATTTATAATAAAGCTACATAACAAGGTAGCCCCATAAGTCCCAAAAGAAGTTGGTGGGGATAAACCACCAAGAACCACAAGACTACATGGTGTCCATGTCTATGTGAGAGGAAGAAGGAAGCGTCAGGGCATCTCATCTGACAGACCTGGGCCCCAAAATAGCCAACCAATATTCAGTGGACTCTCTGAAGGCACCCTGAGTGCAGTTGAAAGTGGGAGTTTTGCCTTCTCTGATACCAGATAAGTGCATGAGACCCAGAGTAAAAAGGTCTGAAGGGGACCAGTCTAGCACCTGTGAATTTTCAAACTGCCTCACCAGGCTCTGGTAAGAACTGAATCCTTCTTGGACAGGAAACTGCTGGGCTGAGTCAAAATTAAACAGGATAAGGACAAAGGAGGCAAATAAAAGAGAAAGTTCAAACTGAAGTGGAAGAAGGAAATAGAGTCAGGAAATCTCAGAAAATAAGTGCTACAACTGTTAACAGTACATATAAACAGCAGAAGAGGGAGATCTGTGAAATTACAAAAGCTTCCCCAACACCCACTTTCATTTTAAAAGTTAAGAAGAAGTAATTTCACTGAAAAATGAGCAGCAGAAAAGTACTGAGGTAAAATCCCAGACAAAGCTAAACAAACTATGCATGCATGAAAGAGAGACAGAAATATTGCTGCGAGCAATAAAAGTATACCAGAAAAACATGCCCAAGAAACATATCATAACCATAAACCTGTTATTTCAAAGCAAAGCAAAAAGATGTTAAGAATGATACAAGATACAAAATAACAACAGAAATCTGGATTAGAAAAACTCAGAAGTGAAGTGAAAGAACCCAGAAAAGAATCTAAAATAAAATAACAAAATCATTTCAGAAGTGAATACTAAACTAGCCAAAGACAAAAAAAGTAAACAACAGACAACGCCTTAAGAGAAACAGAAAGTGAAAAAGACAGAAATTTTAAAAAATCAAATCAATTAAAAAATCTAAATGGAGCTATAAAAAGGACTCAAGAGAAAGTGACAAATAGTGAAGAAAAGATTCAATATATGGATAATGTGAGTTCCTTAAGAAGAAAACCAAAGCAAGAAACAAAAATTGCTAAAAACTTTCAGTTAAAAAAAATGATTTTAATATTTATTTTGGAGGAGTATACTGTGAATGTGAAATCTTGACCCAGAACAACCAATGTCAAAACATACTCTTATAATAAAATTACTAGACTTTAATGAAAACTAAAAAACTTCCTTTGGACATCCAGAAGAAAAAAGCCTGTGACTTATAAGAGAAAAAATTACACATTCTCATCAGACTTTTCTACAGCAACCCTTTATGCCACAAGAAAATTAAATAACATTTAAGATGCCCAAGAAACAAAATTGTGAGTCAAGGATTTTATACCTAACAAAACCGTCTTTCAGGTATAAAGGACATAGATAAACTATTATCAACATGTAGTAACTTAAGGGATTTTGTTCCTATAAGCCCTTCTTGAGGAATATATACTAGAATCTTTTTCTGACAATTAAGATGTTTGATACCAATCTAAGGACTGGTGATGAGAATTAAATATACAATTACCAATGATCTAAAAGGTAGAGTGTACAGAGTCTAAGGGCTACATGCTCAAAGTAGATATAGTATGATAATTTTAACTTTTTTAAAATAGGGAAGACTGGAAAGAGCATACACAAAATTAAAAAAAAAATAGTTATGGTAACAAGCTGATGTGGGTTTTAGTGCTGTCATTCCAAGGCTGTTGTATTTGTAACATGGGATAAAACAAATAAATGATTATTAAATATACTAATTCTATCATCTTATAACCTTGAAAATCAGGATTATTGGTGTTGAAAAAAGATATAGATGTATGTAACAGAGAAAACTCAATATCCCCCCAAAAATAAGATCATGGCATCCAGTCCCATCACTTCATAGCAAGTAGATGGGGAAAAAACGGAAAGAGTGGCAGATTTTATTTTCTTGGGCTCCAAAATCACTGTGAACAGTGACTGCAGTCAGAAATTAAATGATACTTGCTACTTGGAAGAGAAGCCATGACAAATTTAGACACCATATTAAAAAGCAGAAACATCACTTTGACAAAGGTCCATATAGTCAAAGCTATGGCTTTTCCAGTAGTCATGTAACGGATGTGAGAGTTGGACCATAAAGAAGGTTGAGCATCAAAGAATTGATGCTTTTGAACTGTGGTGCTGGAGAAGACTCTTGAGAGTTCCTGGACAGAAAGGAGATCAAATCAGTCAATCCTAAAGGAAATCAACCCCGAATATTCATTGGAAGGACTGATGCTGAAGCTAAAGCTTCAATACTGTGGCCACCTGATGGGAAGATCCAACTCTTTGGAAAAGATCCTGATGCTGGGAAAGATTGAGGGCAGGACGAGAAGGGGATGACAGAAAATAAGATGGTTGGATGGCATCACCAACTCAATGGACATGAGTTTTAGCAAACTGGGAGATAGTGAATGATAGGGAAGCCTGGTGTCCTGCAGTTCATGGGATTGCAAAGAGTCCGAAATGACTTAACAACTGACCAAAACAACAACAGAGGAAAGGTTAGGCTAAATGATTTGCAGTCTTGAATTGGAAATATCAATATAAATTCATAAGGTTTGTTTTAGTTATACATATGCACATATACCAGCCCCACTCCCACACACACACCCCTCACAACAAGTCCTGTCCAATGGAAAGACTTATAAACAGTGACCAACCCAGGTTGTGGTCCTGAAATACCACTTCTCTAAAAGAAACCAGGGCTTCTTGAAGAAATAGTTGACTCCATGTCTGCAGTAGAAAAATACACAAAATGTGTATGGAAAATCATTCATGCTAGGTGGCAAAGAAGCTATCACAGACTACGAGAGTCATGGCTAAAGGAGATAACTTTATGATGCTTACACTGGCTAAGGATGAGAAAATCTCAGCTTCGTCATGATGATAATTGCAATAAATTGAATATCATCAAATATGTTTAAGTCCCTGCATTCCTAATGATATTAAAACAGAAAAAGAATTGCTCATCTTTGGGAAATAATAAGGAACTAATTCATTATCTTCAAAGTTTGTAAATAAAGGCAAATAATCAAATATCTGTTCTGGATTTTCTATATGAATGGTTCTACTAGGTATCCAAATAATAGATAAGGGGAAATGTCTCTGTAAAATATTCCAATTAATAAATGAAAAAGAAATGAGAATAAGAATATTGCTATTTCATAATTTTCAATGAATTAATGAATATTCAATGCTGGGCTGGATGAATCACAAGCTGGAATCAAGATTGCCAGGAGAAATATCAATAACCTCAGATATGTAGATGACACCAACCTTATGGCAGAAAGCAAAGAGGAACTAAAGAGCTTCTTGATGAAGGTGAAAGAGAAGAGTGAAAAACTGGCTTAAAACTCAACATTCAGAAAACTAAGATCATGGCATCCGGTCCCATCACTTCATGGCATATAGATGGGGAAACAATGGAAACAGTAAAAGACTTTATTTTCTTGGGCTCCAAAATCACTGCAGATGGTGACTGCAGCCATGAACTTAAAAAAAACACTTGTTCCTTGGATGAAAAGCTATGCCCAGACAGTGTATTAAAAAGCAGAGACATTACTCTGTCGACAAAGGTCCGTCCAGTTAAAGCTACGGTTTTTCCAGTAGTCTCATTGTACAGATGTGAGAGTAGGACCATAAAGAAGGCTGAGTGTCAAAGAATTGATGCTTTTGAACTGTGGTGTTTTGAGAGTCTCTTGGACTGCAAGGAGAACAAAGGAAATCAACCCTGAATATTCATTAGATGGACTGATGCAGAAGCTGAAGCTCTAATACTTTGGCCACCTGATGGGAAGAGCTGACTCATTGGAAAAGACTCTGATTTTTGGAAGAATGAAGGCAGGAGGAGAAGGGGACAACAGAGGACGAGATGGTTGGATGGCATCACTGACTCAATGCAGTTGAGTTTGAGCAAGCTCCGGGAAATGGTGAAGGACAGGGAAGCGTGCTGTAGCCCATGGGCTGGCAAAGAGTCAAACACGACTGAGCAACTGAACCACAATGGATATAGCCTCCTTGAATCAGAAAAGTGATGACTAGACATTATATGTCTCTTACAGTCTTGCCAGAGGAATGCAATCTCAGTCTGATCCAATCTCTGGATCCAATTGCCAATTTGGAAAAAAAAACTGGTGGGTGGAGGGCATGTAGAGCTGTATCATAAGTAATATATTGGCAGGGTCTAGACTGTGGGAAACTCTTTGGGTTGGAAGGTGCAAGTTTTTCTACAACTGTTTTATGATTCTGCAACTTCAAGGACTGCAGCCCACTAGACTCCTCTGACCATGGGATTTTCCAGGCAAGAAAACTGGAATGGGTTGCCATTTCCTTCCCTAACAAATAAACAGTGGGGTGTGAAAGAGAATAGAAGGGAAACTTAAGAGACTTAAAAAATACAGTACATTTAAAAAATGGGGGAAACCAAACAGCTGTGCTAGGGATGCACATTTGGGTGATGGAACTATGGGGGGAAAATAGCAGGGAGAGGATAACTATAGAAGTTAGGATAATGATTTCCTGAAGGAATGGGGCATATATAAGGATTTATGCTCTGGGTGGCAGCGTTTTATTTCTTGACCTGGACGATACCTACAAGCATGTTCACCTTATAATAATTTACTAAACCACATATTTATAGTATATGGTTTTCAGGATCTGTGTTTTATTCTACACACACAGTGTCTCCTCTCTTTAGAGACATATTTATATATCAGATTCTTGATGTTTGAGGAGTCTATACCTAGTTCTAAAGTTCAAAAATAACACTTGGGCATAAAATTTGTCCAGTTCCCTTACATGTAAAGTGACCATGGTAATAGTTATCCAATAAGTAGTCTGTGCGGCTGTGATGATGAGAAGAACAACAACATAGCCACACTGCAAGATACACACTGGGCAGCTGGCTAAACTCACTCATCCCATGTGACCTTAGAGTTTACTCTTTTTTTATTTGTGCCTTAGCAAAATTACAGTGTTTGTTATAACCTTTGGAACTGCTAGAAAATCATTAGAAAAAAATTAAACAAAAAATGCCACCAATTACTATATAGTCCTGGGACCTCTATTAAACTATCTTCTTTTCTCAGTTGCATACCAAACCCTATAGGGAATTCTGTTCAAAAGGACTTTGGCCTTACACGTGCCTATCCAGTTTCCTAATACCATTAAAATTCCTAGAAGAAACAAAGGCAGTATGCTCTTTGACATCAGTCCTAGCAATGTGTTTCTAGATATGACTCTTCAAGCAATGTGGACAAAAGCAAAAATAAAGAAATGGGACTACACCAAACTAAAAAGCTCTGCATGGCAAAGGAAGCCATCAGCAAAATGAAAAGACAACATACCAAGCTGGAGAAGATATCTGCAAATCATGCATCTGATAAGGGGCTGATATAAAATATATATTAAAAACTCATAAAACTCAACAACAAAAAACCAAACAACCCAATTTAAAAAATAGGCAGAGGAGCTAGATGGTCATTTTTCCAGAGTTATTTTCAGATGGACAACAGGTACATGAAAAGATGTTCATCACTAATTATTAAGGAAATGCAAATCAAAACCACAATGATTTGTTATCAAAAAGGCAAGAAATAACGAGAGGATGTAGAGAAAAGTGAACCCTCATGCACTGTTTGTGGGAATGTAAATTGGTGCAGCCAGTTTACAGTATGGAAAACAGTATGGAGAGTTCTGTTTTATATTAAGAATAGAACCACCATCTGATCCAGCTATTCAACTTCTGGGTATTTATCCAAAGAGTATAAAAACATAAATTCAAAATATTGTACCCCTGAGTTCATAGCTGAATTTACAATTGCCAAGATACGGAAGCAACCTAAGTGCCCATCAATGGATGAATGTATAAAGGAGATGTGGTATATATATACTATGAGATACTACTGAGACATAAAAAAGATGAAATCTTGCCATTTGCAACAACATGGATGGAGGGTATTATGCTGAGAGAAATAAGTCAGAGAAAGACAAATACTGTATTATATCACATATGTGGAATTAAAAAAAAACACAAAATAAAGGAATAAACCAAACCAAATAAAGATAAACACATAAATAAAAGGAACTATATGGGCTATATGAGTAGTGATTACCAGTGGGGAAGTAGGGTGGAGGGAGGGCAAAATGGGTAAAGGTGGTCAACTGCTTGGTGATGGACAGAAACTAAACTTTTGGTGGTGAGCACGCTGTAGTGTATACAGAAGTTGAAATATAATAGTATTGTACACATGAAACTTACATAGTGTCATAAACCAATGTTACCCCAATTTAATAAGAAAAGATTCTGGTTTACTAAAAGAAAAAAGGGAGTTTAAATACTAAAATCTAAGGCCAGTAAACAAAGTGGCAAACTCTCACCACAGTAGGAGAAGTAATGGTGCAAGGGCCTTGACATGGTTACGAGGAGGTAGAAAACGGGCAAGAGCTGAGATGTATTTTGAATATATCTCATTGGATATATTCTGAAAAGGTATGTCGATGACCTGAGACCTATGGAAACAGAGATGCTGGGTTGCAGTTCTGGAACCCATATGTAATTATTGTTACATGACATATGACAGAGAAAAAATTTCAGACAAGATCTGTACCTGTGTGTACATGTGTATTACCATATTTGTCCTTTGATTTATAGGAAGGCAAACACAAGTCAAACAAGATCTATGTATTTGAAGTTTGGGTAGAAAGGACAAGGCAGAGAGGACAAGATAACCATGAGGATAATGAACAGATGGGAAGAACTGACAACATTAGCTGTGAAGTGGTAAACCAAAAAGTGAAGGAGAAATAAGGACTCACAAGAAGGAGAAAAAAAATACAGAAAAAAATAGCAGAAGAAATTGGAAATGACAGCTTATAAATGACAATTTAAAAACGAGTCTGGAGTAGTTTTACATCTATTTTCAAGTAGCTAGAACTCAGATATGATCACAGGTGTATATGTGGTTTGTAAATAGACTCTAAGACCTATTTTAGAGAAAGTAACATACTATAGTTTTATGCATGCTTTGTTCCTGATTTGGGCTATATATCTTTAATATGGTATAGATGAGGTAATTATTACAAAAATAATTTATCCATTAAATTAGTAATTTTATTTTACTTATATAATTACAAAAAAGTTCTTACCAGGTGGTATACATCATCTAAACAAGTAAATTCATTAAAGCTGATATTAAGTTTTCGAAGTCCTGTTAACTTGGAGAGATCTCTCAATTTACTCAAGCTGTTTCCATGTAGATTCAGACTCTGAAGTAAAATAAAATGTAAATAAAAAGTAAGGCAAATTATATTCTAATTATAGCTATTAAATAACATTAAGAGAGAGCCAATGAGAAAAAAATCTAATTTTAAAAGTACAGTCTGTTTTTATAATCTGATTTTACAAGATGAAGTTTATAATAGCAGTATTGGAACTGGTACTTGATTAATTTGATTTTCCACTTGCTCTAAGTTTACTAATAATTGGCGTGAAATTCTTTTTAGAAGATGATTAAATATTTTGTTGTTACATTCATTAGGGCAGTTCTATTTCTCACGCTAGCTGGTAAACAATGTAGGCCCTAAAGATTTTGGGTATTGGCTAGGTTGCCTCACAGGAGAGAGGATGGCGAGGATATACCCTGATTACAGGAAACCAAATGAGGGCCCTCGACTAAGGAAAAAAGGCTGAGGGTGTTAAAGTGGGAGGATACAACATCAAAGAAGATACTACATCAAAGAAGGAGTTGAGAGATGTCTAAGTCTCTGCATCACAAATTGACCCAGATTTTCCCTGCCCATTTGATCCTGGGCTATATGAAAATGAATGTTACTATATTTTTATATTTAGGGGAGACTCTGATATCTATATGGGCTTCCCAGGTGGCACTAGTGGTAAAGAACCCACCTGCTAATGCAGGAGACATAAGAGACGTGGGTTTGAGCCCTGGGTGGGGAAGATCCAGTGGAGGAGGGCATGGCAACCCAATCCAGTATTGCCTGGAGAATTCCTTGGACAGAGTAGCCTGGCAAAGAGTCCTAATGTGGCTATAACCTCTCATTCTTTCAGTCAGTCTCATGTATCTTTGTATTCCAACCTACACCTATATTCCCACCATGACACACCCTAGATAAGACACTAGGTCTTTCAAAACCATGTGCTTACAGATAAAGTATTCCTCGGCATGGAAGACAAAAACAATGAAATCTTCCATATCCTTCAGAAATTCACACAAACCCATCTCTTTCTGTGGACCTCTCCCAGCAGCTCTAAATGTCTTGTATTTGTTTATATATCTGTCTTCTTCACTAAAATAATATCCTTGGAGCAGGGAAGAAAACTTATTCATTGAACACCTAGTACTTGCTTCAATGGTTAAAATATAGCAAATTCTCAGTAAATGCTAGATGAATAAATCAGTGCAAAAGCCAGACTTATAACTGACAACTCTAATTTTTAGTATTTAATTGTGCTGTAAGAAATTATAAAATTATATTACTCTGGGCTTTTCATTTCTATATATTTTATTTATTTTTATGGATGTCCTCATAAAACTCAATCTAGTGGGGATAACTGAAAAGAAAATAAGACATATGTACCTTCAATTTCTCTTACAGTAATGGCACAAATAAAGGAGAATAAAGGGTGTGATGTCTAAATAGCCTTCTAATATCTAGAATTCTTACTGGAAACTGTAGAAAATTTGCTGGCTTTTAAGAAATATAGACAAATTTAAGATGAATTCTTAAATTCTTATGTTATGGGTATTGACGAAATTAATAGTCAGGTGGAGGTCACACTGGTCAAGATATTCCAAAGTCTTAAACTCTTCTCCTTTCTGCTTCTTATCTTCCAAACCAAAGATAATTAAAAAAAAGACCTACTTTATGGTGCTATTTTTTTACTTTTATTTAATCTCTTTAAATCTATAGGAATACATGTTTTAGAAGCTCAGTCCTATCAGAACACTGATTTATTAAACCTTTTCTATTGAGGCTTTATTATAAAAAACGCATTAATCAAATATGAAATCTTGACATTATAGTTCAGAAACAATTTCTCCATACTGTCAGCTGGAAGATTGTTCCTGTATTAAGTATACTGCATATTTATGATAAAGATGGTGATATTGCTATCATGCTATAAAATTTTCCTTCATCTCTAATAATAATTCTTAACCTAGACTTGAAGATTCTAGATTCTAGATTAAGTCTACACTTAATCTAGACTTAATCTAGACTTGAAGATTTGGTGGATGATGCTAATACAGTTTTACCAAAGCAATTTCATAAACTATCTTAAAAAGATGTTTTGAATATTTTTAGAAGCAGACTGAAAACTGTTGACCTCATTTATTATTTTAAAATATGTGTTTTGCATTCTCTTTCTGCTTCACATAATCATTTGGAAAAAACTGTCATCATAAACAATGGATTTTAAAATGTCAAAATGGAGCCAAGTAATTGACTTTCAAGATAAAAATAATTTCTGAATTTTTATCTGTACTTCAGTTTTCAGTAAATGAATAGAAAGATATGTCAAATAAGAATACCTTGTCTTAAGTATTTTATCACTTATCAATTAATATCAATTTGTTTACTACTTCTGTAGTTGCAAGCAGACAACTCACTTTCTCTGTAAGAACCACTCAGACATTCTGTTTTAGAACAAATATCCAATGAGTATCTCATATGTGCTAGGTATTGTGCTAGATAATGGCAAAGTTAATGCTGGTCCACACAGTATTTATGAGTAAATTATAAAAAGGCATCTTTACCTCAAGACACCTTTATTTCCAGCTTTTAGAAAATTGTCACAATAGACTGATTTTGTTAGTAAAAGAAATTCCACCACCAGTCATCAGAAAGTTGTTGTAGTAAATATACTACTGTATATTTAAAAGTTGCCCCTTAGATGTGGCCCTTCTGTGCAATGCACACTGCACAGTCTTATATTGTTACCCTCATGCTGGGAATATAAATGACTAAGAACAGCCATAGCTTCTGTCCCTGTGGAATTTATAGTTTAGGAAGAACACAGAACACATGACAAAAGAATCTTACTTAGATTCGTAGTTAGACCTAGAGGTAAGAGAAGGACTTAATGCTTAGGTATAGATCTAAAACATGTGTGGGAGCTAAATAGGAGAAACAAGTTCACGTGAGAACATTCTGTGCAGATGAAGGAGCTAGCGTGGAGACTCTGTGTGGCGGCAAAAGGTACATTTAGGAAACAAAAAGGAGGCTGACTACAGATTGCTACAGGGAGGGTAATATGAGAAGAGTCTGGAAAGACAGGCCTGGGACCAGGTCATATAAAACCTTACAGGCCATATTAAGGACTTTGGTTTTATTTTGAAAACAATGAAAAGCATTCGCGCATTTCATATAGGAGTGGTGAGGGATGACAAATCAGATTTGCACTTGAAAAGACTACTCTGGCTTCAGTATGGAGAATGGGTTGTGGCCTTGAAGCGGAAGTAGGACAAAACCTCTGTTGCATAGCTCTAGTAGGCATGCACCCCCATCCCAACACACACAGACATGCACACCCCTTGTATTGAGTTATACTTAGCGATATACTGAACAGCATCCAAAGAGCACGTTAATAGAGTATTATGTGCATGGAGCCTCCTGAAATTGTGTAATAGCCCCATGGAAGTATCTAGGTTGGCGATAAAGAGTCTGGATAGAATGGTGGCAGATTTGAAATGGACAGACTGAGAGTCAAGATATAGAAGGAAGCTTAATATCTCAATAGAATTTCCTCATAATACTCACCACAATATGACCATAAACACTAGTCTTGGCAAGGGAAAGTATCGTTTTATCATCCAAACTCATAAGTTTTGGTCTGGGCTTGATCCTAGGATCCATTTTTATAACTTCATCATCAAATTTCAAATCCTGGGACAATACTGATCCTTCTGAATTTTTTTTGCTTTCTTCTAGAATAATATTGTTGAATGAAGAAAATAAAGAGTGAGCCTTGACCTAAAAAATTTATTAAAAACATTGAAAATTTGGTTGCTGTATTTATCATTTTGAAAAATAGGCTATGTAGGAAAGATGAATTAAAACTTTTTCCGTTATATAGTAATATCTATGATGATCTGTATCACATTAGGAAATCTATGAGAATAGATTAAAATTGTGGACTAAGAATGGGTGTGTTCATTCCCTCCTCCTGAAAATTCCTTAAAACTGGAAAAAGACATTTTAAAAATATTTTATCACAGTGGAGAGGGCACCAACAAAAGACTAAAAGTTGTGAAATATAAATTAGAAGAGACTGAACTGACAAATAGAAGCAGAAATGTAACCTGCAGCCAAAATATATGCAGGAGATAACCACTTCAAAGAGCAGATTCCAAGAAACTTGGTGTTTAGAGTGAACAAGTAAAGTAGCAGGAGGAAGCTCTAGGTAATTATTAGGCAATTAAGTTATCATAAGAATTGTGGATGACTGGGAAAAAACAACATGAACAAACAGAAATGGCTCTACAAAAAACCAAAATGGTCCATAAGAGAATTCTTTTTAAAATCTAGGAGAATAAAACATCTATAAAAGAATAGACGGCTATAGAGAAAAATAGGGTAAATGCTTCAAAGTCACCATAAAAACAATTAGTGAAGTATGAAATATTCAATAAATGTCCTAGGGAACCAAACGGATACTACAGCAAATCAAATTAACAGTGTGGAAGCTAATATAGAGGGCATCTTTCACAACAAAGAATTTAAAGATGGAAATGTAAAATACAGAGAAAAAAAATTAAAATACATTGGCGGGGGAACAGTTCAGAATGTTCAATGTTTACCAAATAGGAGTTCGAGAGGGCTTAACAGAGAATAGAAAAGAAATGATAAAGGAATTAAGAAAAGGAAACTTCCCAGAATTAAAGGAAACATTTGATCTTCAGACTAAAACAGCTCATAAAGGGGCAAGCAGGATGATGGAGCTCTTGTCTTTGCTGACATCACTTTGTTGTGAAGTCAGTCACAACAGCAGGGACTTGGCCTCTCCACTTCTTGTTTTTTCAGTTATTTTGTTTTCTGTTTGTTTGGGTTTCTGTGTCTTTTGTTGAAAGTATATTTGACTGATAGAATCCTCTTCATAACAACATAAAATATAAATGCCCAGAACTATACAAGAAATATAAGAAGAAACATTTAAGACCTATATAGAGGAAAATACGGGAGAGGACTTGAGTAAATGGAATAACGTATCATGTTCCTGGATGCAAGGCCCAAGACTACAAAGAAGTCAGTTCACCCCAAAATAAATTTAAATTCAATACAGTTACAATCAAATCCTAGTAGGACATTTAAATAGAACTTCACAAGCTGTTTAAAAATTTAATTTGGAAATGAAAACGTTCAAGAATGTGTGCGTGCATGCTAAGTCGCTTCAGTCATGTTCGACTCTGCAACCCAATGGGCCATAGCCTGCCAGGCTCCTCTGTCCATGGGATTCTGCAAGCAAGAATACTGGAGTGGGTTTCCGTGCCCTCCTCATGTTCAAGGATAGCCAAGAAATTTTTAAAAAAATAAGTGGAAGAGAATTTGCCTTATCACATATCCAAACATATCATCTGGTTGTAATAACCAAAACAAGATGGTAGGGGCCCAAGATTAGACCAATAGATCAATGGAACAGAGTATAAGGATCTATATATATTAAAATAATTTTAATAACAAATATAGTATTTCAAAATAGAGTAAAAAAGATTGAAAGCAAACCCACAAAGCTATTAACAGTGGATGCCTTAATGAAAGAGAGTGGGATAGGGTTGAGGTGAAAGCAGATTTTCATGTGTATTCTATATTCTCCAATACAGTTTTAATCTTTTCTAGTGAGACTACAGCTATATACTACTCATGTAATATATTTTCAAAATAAAAAATTTAGGTGTAATAATTATTTTCTTTGAAAATTAAACCCCTCACAGAATAATCATTTTACATTTATATACAGGCATACCTCGTTTTGTTGCATTTTGCTTTATTGGATTTCTAACAAATTGAAGGCATCAAGCAAGTCTATTGGTGCTATTTTCCAACAGCATTTGCTCACTTCATGTCTCTGTCACATTTGGTAATCCTCATAATATTTCAAACATTTTCACTAAGATTATATTTGTTATGGTGATCTGTGATGTTACTATTGTAATGGTTTTGGGTTGCCACAAACCATGCTCATATAAGACAGTGAACTGTGTTTGGACTACTCCATTGACCAGCCATTTCCCTGGCTCTCTCCCTCTCTTTGGGCCTCCCTATTCCCCAAATCTTAAAATTTAGGCAATTAATAACCTTAGAATGGATTCTCACTGTTCAAGTGAAAGGAAAAGTCACATACCTCTCACGTTAAATCAGAAGCTAGAATGACTAAGTTTAGTGAGGAAGGCATGTTGAACATTGAGACAGCCTGAAAGCTAGGCCTCTTGCTCCAAACAGTCAAGTTTTGAATGCAAAGGAGAAGTTTTGAAGAAAATTAAAAGTACTACTCCAGTGAACATATGAATGTAAAAAAAGTGAAGCAGTCTTATTACTGATATGGAAAATGATTTTGTGCTCTGGATGGAAGATCAAATCAGTCACAATATTCCCTTAAGTCAAAGCCTAATCCACAGAAAAGTCCTAACTCTCTTCAATTCTATGAAGGCTGAGAGAGGTGAGAAAGTTGCAGAAGAAAAGTCTGAAGCTAGCTGAGCCTGGTTCATGAAGTTTAAGGAAAGAAGAGATCTCCATAACATAGAAGTGCAAAGTGAAGCAGCAAGTGCTGATGCAGAAGCTGCAGCAAGATATCCAAAATATCTAGCTAAGATCACTCATAAAGGTAACTACACTAATACACAGATTTTCAATATAGATGAAACAGCACTCTATTAGAAGAAAATGCCATCTAGGATTTTCATAGCACTAAAGTCAGTGCTCAGCTTCAGAGAGTCAAAGGTCAAGCTGTCTCTCTTGTTAAGGGCTCTTTTAGTTGAAGCTAATGCTCATCTACCATTCTGGACACCCTACAGCACTTAAGAACTATGCTAAATCTACTCTACCTGTGATCTATAAATGGGACCAAAAAAGCCTGGATGACAGCACATTTGTTTACAACATGGTTTGCGGAATATTTTAAGACCCCTGTCTAGACCTACTGCTCAGGAAGAAAAAAAAAGAATTTCTTTTAAAATACTACTGCCTATTGACAATGAACCTGGTTACCCAAGAGCTCTGGTGGAGATGTGCAATGAGATTTACGTTGCTTTCATGCTTACTAACATAACATTCCTTCTGCAGCCCATGGATCAAGGACTAATTTCTACTTTCAAGTCTTATTATTTAAGAAATACATTTCATAAGGCTATAGTTGCCAGTTTTTCATTCCAATCCCAAAGAAGGGCAGTGCCAAAGAATGTTCAAACTACTGCACAACTGCACTCATTTCACATGCTAGCAAAGTAATGCTCAAAATTCTCCAAGCTAGGCTTCAACAGTACGTGAACCGAGAACTGCCAGATGTTTAAATGCACTTAGAAAAGGCAGAGGAACCAGAGATCAAATTCCCAATATCCACTGGATCATAGAAAAAGCAAGAGGATTCCAGAAAAACATCTACTTTTGCTTTATTGACTGGGCTAAAGACTTTGACTGTGTGGGTCACAACAAACTGTGGAAAATTCTTCAAGAGATGGGAATTTCAGGCCACCTGACCTGCCTCCTGCGAAACCTGTATGCAGGTCAAGAAGCAACAGTTAGAACCAGGCAGAGAACAACAGACTGGTTCCAAATTGAGCAAGGAGTACATCAAGGCTATATATTGTCACCCTGCTTATTTAACTTATATTCAGAGTGCATCATGAGAAACGCCAGGCTGGATGAAACACAAGCTGGAATCAAGATTGCCAGGAGAAATATAAATAACCTCAGATATGCAGATGATACCACCCTTATGGCAGAAAGCAAAGAGGAACTAAAGAACCTGTTGATGAAGGTGAAAGAGGACAGTGAAAAAAGCTGGCTTAAAACAACATACAAAAAACTCATGGCATCTAGTCCCATCACTTCATGGCAAAGTGACAGATTTTATTTTCTTGGGCTCCAAAATGCAGATGGTGACTGCAGCCATGAAATTAAAAGACACTTGCTCCTTGGAAGAAAAGCTATGACAAACCCAGACAGAGCATTAAAAACCAGAGACATCACTTTGATTACATAGGTCCATCTAATCAAAGCTATGGGTTTCCAGTCGTCATGTATGGATGTAAGAGTTGGACCATAAAAAAAGGCTGAGTGCTGAAGAATTGATGCTTTTGAACTGTGGTGTTGGAGAAGACTCTTGAGAGTCCCTTGGACTGCAAGGCAATCAAACCAGTCCATCCTAAAGGAAATTAGTCCTGACTATTCATTGGAAGGACTGATGCTGAAGCTGAAAGTCCAATACTTTGGTCAATTGATGTGAAGAGCCGATTCATTAGAAAAGACCCTGATGCTGAGAAAGATTGAAGGCAGGAGGAGAAGGGGATAACAGAGAACAAGATGGTTGGATGGCATCACTGACTCAATGGACATGAGTTTGAGCAAGCTCCAGGAGATGGTGAAGGACAGGGAAGCCTGGTGTGCTGTAATCCATGGAATTGCAAAGAGCCAGACACGACTGAGTGACTGAACAACAACAATAGCTGCCATAGATAGAGATTTTCCTGAGGTATCTGAGCAAAGGAAATTGAAAACTTTTTGGAAAGGATTTACCATTCTATATGTCTTTAAGAACATTCATGATTCATGGAAAGAGTTCAAAATATCAACATTAATAGGAATATGAAAGAAGTTAAGACTTCCCTGGTGGCTCAGATGGTAAAGCAACTGCCTACAGTGTGGGAGACCCGGGTTGATCCCTGGGTCAGGAAGATCCCCTGGAAAAGGAAATAGCAACCCACTCCAGTACTCTTACCTGGAAAATCCCATGGACAGAGGAGCCTGGTAGGCTACAGTCCATGGGGTTGCAAAGAGTCGGACACAACTGAGCAACTTCACTTTCTTTCTCTCAAGACTTCAGTGGAGGAAGCATTTGTAGATATAGTTTAGAAACAGCAAGAGAACTAGACATAGAACCCAAAGATGTGACTGAAATCCTACAATCTCATGATAAAACCTTACAGATGAGGAGTTTCTTCTTACAGATGAGCAAAGAAAATGGTTTCCACTCCTGGTGAAGATGCTATGAAGATTGTTGAAGTGACAACAAAGGATTTAGAATGCTTCATAAACTTAGTTGATAAAGCAGTGGAATTCTGAAAAAAGTTCTGTGGGTAAAATGCTATCAAACAGCACTGCAATGCTACAGATAGGTCATTCATGAAAGGAAAAGACAACAGATGCAGCAAACTTCATTGTTACCTGATTTTAAGAAATTGTCACAGCCACCAGTTAGCTTCAGCCACTACCACCTAAGTCAGCAGCCATCAACATGCAGCTAAGATCCTCTACCAGCAAAAAGGCTATGACTCACTGGGCTCAGATGATGAGTCACATTTTTTAGCAATAAAGTCTACTTTTTTATTAAGGTATGTATATTTTTTAGACATTTCATACTTAATAGACTACAGTAAGTATAAAGGTGAGTTTTATCAGTTCAGTTTAGTTCAGTTGCTCAGTCGGCATATGCACTGGGAAGCCAAAAATTAGTGTGACTAACTATTATAATATTCACTTTATTGCAAGGTCTGAAACTGAACCCACAATATTTCTGAGGTATGCCTGTACATATAATATAGCATAAACTTGACATAACATTATTAGACTTCAAATTACTGTTCTGTTCTCATTTAAGGAATTCCAGTTTTAAAAATGCATTCATACCACTGTAATATACTCAAATTCCACAATGTATTCAGGCAAAACAAGGTCATGATCAAAGACAAACCACTTGCACTGCCGAACACTGCAATCACAGTTTCTTTGTCCCATGATAGAATCTAGGATAAAATAATAAAAACAAGCAAAATAAATAAACACTCTTCAAAGTGAAACAAAATATACACTTTTCACCCTTACACAGATTAATAAACAACAAACTCAGTACATTCCACAGAGAAGGCAGTGGCAACCCACTCCAGTGTTCTTGCCTCGAAAATCCCAGGGACGGCGGAGCCTGGTGGGCTGCTGTCTATGGGGTCGCACAGAGTCGGACACGACTGAAGCGACTTAGCAGCAGCAGCAGCACGTTCCAAATAATGTTATTGAGGTTTTTTCTAACTTCCCACCATCCTTGATAATTTCTTAATTCTATCAAAACTAGTCACCCTTTGACTAAACAGACTAGTAGGGTTTAGTTTTATTCATATCCTTTTCTTTTTCATACTTTTTCACTTTTCTAATCAGAATTTGACCATATAGCTTTTGATAAATATATTACTCTAAACATATTACTTTGTTGTTAAAAGTTGGGTGGGTTCTCTCTTTTGAGATACATACAATATATTATATATATATGTGTGTGTATAAAATATAGAAGAAACTTTTACAAAATAAAATATCGATGCACAGAAATATATAACTGTCATTGAAGTAGGGAAGAGAAATACAGAAGCTCATTAGTGGTTAGGAACAGGGTTTTACAGAGAAGTTTATGAGCTTTGTCAGATAGAGGTTAAATTATAAGCATCTTTATTAAATGAAAATATTCTGTAGTCAAAAAGATGGAAAAAGATTTATTTCATGGCAGACGTACGTAGTAAATATTTTCGGGGAATGAACACTGAGTTGATCGTTGGGTAGTTGGCTTGACTGATGGAGTCCTGATCATGAGCCTGAACACTCTGGCCAAGGAAGACCTTTGTGATCAGGAGGATGCCTAGAATGAAAAAACAAAACATTTTAACACGAACTCATCTTAATAATTGTCCAATTTTACCTTCCTTACTGCCCCCAGACTTGATTGTATATTCTGTAAAGGTAGGGATCCTAGATATCCGTATAGCACATAGCACACTGCTTGATCCAAAATAGAGGAGCTCAATAAATATTTGTTGAATAAATAAAATGGTTATAAAAGAGGATTCCTGTGATTATATCAAGCAAAGCTTTACAGACAAGAAAGAAGGAAATAAGGCAATATTTAACAATATTTTCATGAAGTAATTTAAGAAATTTGTTGTTCTTGTTAACTGGGTAAAAATTCATCTCTGTATCATCAGTATCTAGCACATAGCACTCAGTATGTCTACTGAATGGTGAACATTTCTTTTTCCTTAAGTTATTAAGGAACCTTGAAATTCACTAACTTCTAGGAATCTCTAGGAGTCACTGAATCCTATGAAGTAACTTGTAATTACTATGCATAAGGTATTCACGTAACTTCTTAAAACTATGTACGAGCTATGAAATGTAAATCGAGAGAACCTAATTGTTTTGTTCCTTGAACTGCAAGATCAAACCAGTCAGTCCTAAAGGAAATCAACTTTGAATACTCATTGGTAGTACTGATGCTGAAAAGCTGAAGCTCCAATACTTTGGCCACTTGATGTGAAGAGCCAACTCAACTCACTGGAAATAAGACCCTGAGACTGGGAAAAGTTCTTTTGCTAATTTTAGATTTATAACCAGATTTTCTTACCATCTTATATTTTGATAATTAAGGACAAGTAAGGCCTGACTTCCCGAGTGCTTTATATGAAGATTATTACATAAATGGACAGAGTTCTCTTTTGTTTTTCCAGTGAATTTGGGGTTTTTATGGTGTGTGTGTGTAACATATACATATTTTTAGGACACATCTTAATGAACAAAAGCAGATTGTGAAAACTGTTTATTTCATATAAGAGAGATTAAATATGAATAACAAATAAATCTCATCCTATTGATGTTGCTGATAATAATCACTCAGTAAATATTCATTGACAGACTGACTAAAGTAGTAGATCAGAAAGTCATGTATTACCTCACTGGTAAATCCTAAATAAAAGGGGTTTCAGAAAACTTCCCAGGTTGATAAAACCAAGCATCAAAAATGTTATGAAAGTAATTAATGAATTGGAAGACTTAGAGCTTAAAAGTTCAGAACCTTTGCATATTTATAATACCATGTCTGAAGAGCTCATGCTCAAGAGAGTTTTTCTTCTCATCCTTGTACTTTTGCTGTAGTAATTCAATTCTGGGACACTCGCATATACTTAGGCTATTAGCAAGAATGACAGCTTCTTTTCTGAGAGGCAGCTATAAAGAAAAAGCAAAGTCTGAGAATTTTTATAAGACTGACAATACTTCAACTTTACTACAGATGGTTTATCATTTTATGTTCATGCGTCTGGGCAAGGAACCTTCAGGTCACTCACTGCAAAGAAGTAGATAATCTTCAGGGACAACTTCATTCCATAAAACCATTCATGTAATGTATTTTAAATGTATATGCAAATAGATCTATGAAATATAATATTCGGTGGATACTACACTGAAGATTCTTATTTAAATAAACAGTCTAATAACTGGTCTAATAGTCTATACATTATTTTCCAGATATATCTGATTGTACTAATGTATGGAAATTTTAGCTTGCATTGTGACTAGAGTTATTTCTTTAAAAGTATTTTATCAGGAATATTCATATTACTTGCTGTGAAAGCGGCTCTTAAAAAAAAGAAACAAAAATGTGTTTTTATCAGTTAAAAACAACTAGAGCTAAGAGAGATTATATAATCTATCTAAGACTGAAGCAGAAATTGCAAAGTCATGATTTAGACTCAGGTCTGCTCCTCCTTGTCACTATCTCGAAGTTTTGAAATTACTGGGTTGGCCAAAAAGTTTGTTAGGGTTTTTCTATACCATCTTTATTTTATTGTGGTAAAAAAAATAAGGTAAAAGCTACCATTTTAAAGTGTACAATTCATTGGCATTAGTATACTCACAATGTTGTACAACTATCACCACTACCTATTTCCAGAATTTCATTCCAAACTAAAGCTGTATACTCATTAAACAATAACTCTCCATCCCTCTATCCTCCCCAACTCCTGGAAACGTCTACTTTCTGTCTCTACCAATTTGTCTATTCTAGATATTTTATGTAAGCAGGATCAGACAATATTTGTCCCATAGTGTCTTGTTTCTTTTACTTAATATAATGTTTGCAAGGTTCATCCATGCTATAGCATGTATCAGAATTTCATTTCTTATGACTGAATAATATTCTATTGTATGTATATACCACATTTTATTTATCCATGCATCCGTTAATGGACATTGGAGTTCTTTCTACTTTTTGGCTATTGTGACTAATGATGCTATGAACAAGTATCCAAGAACTTTATCGTGTATATCTTACTATGTCCTAGCCACTCTGTGAAGGAGATGCTATTATTACCCTCATTTCCCAGAATGGATTTCAAATGGGCACAGAGAGGTGAAGTCACCCAGCTGGTGAGTGGGAAAGCCAGGATTCAAATGCAGCAATATTTTCAGGTTATGTATGCCATGATGAGAAAAGGATTAGGAAATACTGCTCTGTACTACAGCTGTCTCACCAAGTGGGCGGAGGACTGAGAAAGGTTGATTGGATGTTTTGGAGCTCATGAGTGATCAAAGATAAAGCAGTATCAGTATCAAGATGGGGAAGATGAAGTAGAGAATAAAGAAATGGTGGTAAAAAGAAAAAAAAAAAAGAAATGGTGGTAGTAAAAGTAAAGAGAAAAACAGAATGACAGAAAGCACAGCAGTGTTAAGTGAATGAATTTTTTCAAGATGGAGAAGACCTTGGAGCATTTAAAACAGATTAAAAGAAGTGGATTTCAAGATCATTCACAAAAGGATCACAATATAAAATGTAAGATGCCTAGGAAGATTAAATAGACAATCATAAAGGTAAAATAATTCATGATTCAACCAACTGTAGATTAAAAATACTTGGGAAAAAAAAAGAATTCTGGAAAGTTCCAAAAAGCAAAACTTGAGTTTGCCCTGCTTCCACAACTATTTACACAGAATTTATATTGTATTTATAATTCTCTACATAGCATTTACATTATATTAGGCATTATAAGTAATCTAGAGGTGATTTAAAGTATACAGAAGGAATTACACAGGCTATATGTCAACAGAATGCCATTTCATATAAGGGACTTGAGCATCCTTGGATTTCAGTATTTGTGGGAGGTCCTGGAACCAATCCCTCTTGAGTACTGAGGGACTGTACTTTTCAGGATAGCACTAACTTTTTTGTGAAACAGTAGAAGTTTTCTATAAATATAAATGAAAGGATTGAGAATCAAACTATGCTTAATCAGTGGCAGGGCTTTATTCATTAGGAAGAAAGCATTATTTTGAATAACATTTTATGCTACCTTGCTTGTTTCGCTGTCTTTGAATCCTTTTTCAAGTATTTGTAGCAGATGCTTTTTCTTCACTGTAATTTCAGGATCAAAAACATAAAAAAGGCATTCCAGCATCTTTTGATAGCTCCTTAAGAATAATTAAGACGAAAACAGTTTTAGAATTTATTTCAAAAAAGCCTAGCCACGGGTAGGATGACCATATGCCCTAGCCAGGATATTTCCCATTTACGCTGGATGTTCCAGTGTCATTCTTAAATTTCCACTCCTCATCAGTCTCAAAAAGAGCTTCAGTGTGGATAAACCATGAGGTCATCCTAGTCAGGAAGATGCATTAAAGGAACTATTTACTAACAAGGATATTTTCAATACTGTAAACTTTTAACCAGAAAGACTTTTTTTTTGTTGTTGTTACAAAATAAAAGCAGGTTGTTGTAAAAATGTTTCTTATGGAAGTTAGCTTCTTACTCTGAATCATGCATATGTTCATTGTCCAAAAACTTTTGGAATTTCTCTTCAAATTTTAGTCTCAGAATACGGTTGTTAACCTTGATGACACGTTTTACTTTCACTCCTGTAATACCATATGTTCTGAAGTCCCACGTACAAAAACGTGATAGAATTAATTCATAGCAGGAATTAAACCTATATGGGAACACAAAATATATACAAAGAAAATAACAGACTTTCCTTAAAATGTTGAGAACACAAAGTTACATATGAAAAAAGTAATAGCCCATATTTTATGTTTCTGCTAAAGATACATGCTGTTTTGTTTCTTATACAATCAATAAAAGAACTGCTAAACTCTGAAAGTGAAAGTGTTACTCGCTCAGTCCTGTCAGACTTTGAGACCCCATGGACTGTAGCCCGCCAGCCTCTGTCCGTGGAATTCTCCAGGCAAGAATACTGGAGTGGATTGCCATTCCTTTCTCCAGAGGCTGCCATTCCCAACCCAGGGATCGAACCTGGGTTTCCTGTACTGCATGAATTCTTTACCATCTGATCCGCCAGGGAAGAATAATAGCTCTTTTATTAATAATAATATATTTGTTCTGACTAAAAGATATGGAGCAATCCTCCAATATTGTAATAGTTTCTTTTGGGGGCGTCAGTGAAACTACACGCTTCTGGCTTGCATCTTACTGGCTACTCTTTCTTGATTTTATTTGCAGCTTATTTTTCCTCTGACAGACTTCTAAATGTTGGATTGCCACAGGAATCAGTCTCTGGCTCCCCTCTTGTCTCCATAAACCCTATTAATAGGTGATTTCACTTGGCCCTTTGGCAATATATAATTTAAATATATATGTATATATATATATACACACACACATATACACCTATATTTATTATACTAGCAAATTCCAACATTTTATTTTCAGGCTTTACCTTTACCCCACTTAACTGAATATACCCACACTTGAACATCTAACTACGTGCTTGCTATGTTCACTGGAACATGTAATAGGCCTCTCAAATTTAACTCACCTAACACACCTGCCTTTAAACCTGCACCTTCTGTTTTCCACCTCAGTGTACGGCACCACCATCTAACTAGTGGCTTAGGTTAAATCCCAGGAATACATCATGCCTCTACTCTTTCTTACCAATATCCAACTCTTCAGCAAGTCTGTTTGGCTCTATATCTAAAATACATCCTGAATATGACTCTATTTAATCACCACTGCTATAATCCTAGCTAAAATCACCATCACCTTTCAGTTGGACTATTGTCATAGCTTCATAACTAGGGATACAGAAGTGAAAGAGGCAGGATTCCTGCTCTCCTTGACTCTATAATTCCAAGGGAGTTGGACAACAAAATAAATAGGACATAATAAAATAAATAAAATATATAAACTGACAAGTGCTCTGAATAAAGAAAGGTTTTGGGTAAGGAATGGAGCATGGGATACTTAAGAGAGGTCTTGGGTAAGATCTTTGGAGAAGATATTTGAGCTAAGAATTGAAGAAGTAGGGGCCTGCTATGAGAAGATCTCAGAAAAAGTAACTAAGGACTCATGTGCTCTCTGCTGCCCTCACCTGGTCATGCTCAAAGTAATTCTGGCCCTGTCTTAACAGTAGCACAGAATTTAGATTAATAAGAAATTTAAAAGGAGGATCAACTGTATGGTGACTCCAGTGGTAAAAAATCTGCCTTCCAATGCAGGAGATGCAGGTTTGATCCCTGGGTCAGGAAGATATCCTGGAGTAGGAAATGGCAGCCCACTCCAGTATTCTTGCCTGGAAAATTCCAGGGACAGAGGGGCTTGGTGGGCTACAGTGCATGAGGTCACAGAATCAGATACGACTGAATGAGCATGCACGTAACGGTATGGTGATAGATGGAAGCTAAATATTTGGTGGTGAGCATGCTATAATGTATACAAAAGTAGAAGTATATTGTTGTACACATGAAACAAGTAATGTTATAAACCAATGTTACTTTAATGAAAAAGAAGTAAAAAAAAAGAATACAAAATTTTTTCCAAAGAGAAACAAAGAAAGACAAATCTCAATATCCGGAACACTGGAACACTGGCACCAACGGTGCACACTCCCAGAAAGATCCATCTGATGGAGCAGATGAAAGCCATCACTGCCTTTTCCCACAACATTGTGGAATGGACATTGACAGTGGGAATTGCTGTAGGAAAGAGCCATTCTGACTCCATGATGGATCTCTTTCTTTGACTTTAACCTTTGTTTTTTATTGCTTGCATGTTTGACGAATGGACAGTTACTCGCTTCTAGTCTGGTCTCCCAGGAATGCAAGAACCAGAAATGGCACAGGAAACTCTAAGTAGTGTGATCCTTTCATAGAGCTTTTCTTTGTCTGGGAATTAAGCAGTTGACCCCTTCTTTATATGAAATTCCTAGAGTCTTGGAGATAAAGAACCCTAGTACTAAGAGGACAAGGGCTCTGCTATCTGGGGTCACAGAAGTAACGCAATTCATTCAACCACCTGGCCACACTGTGTGCATGGGGAAACATCATTCAGAGGCTGGAATACTGCTGGAGGAGGGAGAACAGACCTATGCTGACAGAAAATTAATGAGACTTACAATATCATCAATACCTCATGGAGGATGGTAACCTCTCACAGCTGACTATATGCTACCTGTACTGAGGAACCGGAGAAGGCAATGGCACCCCACTCCAGTACTCTTGCCTGGAAAATCCCATGGACAGAGGAGCCTGGTAGGCTGCAGTCCATGAGGTCGCTAAGAGTCAGACACGACTGAGCGACTTCACTTTCACTTTTCACTTTCATGCATTGGAGAAGGAAATGACAACCCACTCCAGTGTTTTTGCCTGGAGAATCCCAGGGATGGGGAAGCCTGCTGGGCTGCCATCTATGGGGTCGCACAGTCGGACACAACTGAAGTGACTTAGCAGCAGCAGCACTGAGGAGCATGTATCACTGCTTTGAGGTATCTGCATTTTAGTCTGAACCTGAAATCCTGAAATAAAGACACTCTAGGGCTTTGTATAAAATAATATTGAAATCTGCTACACCTTTCATTCAAAGAGTCCCGTAGATTTAAGGGCAAAATTCAAACTACCCAGCCTAGCCTGTAAGATTGTTAATGATCAGGCCCTTGTCATGTGAAACTACTGAGCTCTCTAGATGTATTATACTACTTACACACCCTTTCACATGCTGTGTTGTTGCCTCTGCCTGCAAAGTCCTTCCTCTAATTCTGTGTATAGTTAACATCTATCTGTCCTTCAAAATTCAGATCAAAGCATCTCCCTCAAGTGCCCCACTTACCACTAGCACCTAGTATAGAATGTGACTTATGAGAGAAGCTTAATGGATGACTGCTGAGCAAGTGAACAAAATAGCAAAGACTCAAAGATTAAAAAGATACGTCTCTATATTCACTGAGTTTATAAACCAACAAAGTGAAAAAGTAATAGGTCAAGTATAAGCAAAATTATAGAGTATAAGAGAGATACAACTCAGTGCTAGGAAGATTCAAAAAGAAGAAAGAATAACAATGACTACAGCTGACGGGATTGACAAGAAAATCCCTCACAAAGGGCTGGGGATGTAAGGCATTCTGGGTGAAGGAAGCAAAACAAAGAAAACCACCTATGATGGTGTACCAGGTATACTCCAAAAGCAGTGAGGCATGCATAGTTTAGCTGACTCTGAAGCAGTTTGAAAAAGGTTTAAGGTAATTTGGAGACAATACAGTGAAGGACACTGAATGTTGGTGAAGAGTTAGAATGTAATTTGGAAGATAACAAGTTGGTACAAGAGGCTTTTGTTGTTTTTAACAGAGTGTTCTTGGCGTAGGAAGGGAGCATATGGGAAACTAGGTGTCTTTACTGACTGGCTGGTGAGTACTGAGTGCAGGCTACAGACAGACACTGTACTAGATGTAGCAACAGTCTGAAGTGAAAGTGTTAGTCACTCAGTTGTGTCCGACTCTTTGTGATCTCCTGGACTGCAGCCTGCCAGGCTCCTCTGTCCATGAAATTCGCCAGGCTAGAATACTGCAATAGCCTAAGGTTGTGAGGGCAGGTGATTTTATTACAAACAGAGAATGAATTCAAGAGACATTATGGAGAGAACCTGAGGGTCTTCTTTAGACTGATTAGATGTGAATATTGAGGAAGAGAATAGAGTCAAGAATGGCTTCAGGGTTCATTGTGCCTCCATGACTAAGACAATGAATGGTAGTACTACAAACAGGAATGGAGGAGTCAGAAGAAAAGGATGGTTTGTAGGCAGGATGAGGAAAATAAAAGCATAAAGATTAAGGACTAAAGATTTTCACATTAACTTGTCTAATCCTAGCGGTTGCCTTTTGTGACAGACTTTCATTTTTCTTATTTTACAGATAACGTTCAGATGGATTAAATAACTGCTTTAAGACTATGCCGATAGAGTATGAACCTAGGCTTTCTGATTCTAACCCCACTTAATATTTTATTACTTTCTGGCTGAGTTCCCTTTTAAATGTGTTGAGTTTGCCTTGCCAGTTGGACATTGGGCTAGATTCAGGACTGGTGTAAAGGAGAAAAACTTAAGTAAAACTGGAGCTTAATAAAATATATTAAAATGTACTTCAAAATCTTAAACAAGCATTTAATAAATACTGTTAACTTACTTGCTTACTTACACCATATCAAAAACAAATATAAAACAGTATAAAACAAAAAGTCTAAGTTTCTGTAGCTGCCTAAAACAGGGCAGCATGAAATGTTTATAAATAAAAAGATTAATTACTAAGTTATTTTATAGACAAAAGAGAACCTGTTAAGTATCTATAAATTGATATGGAGACTTCAATTACTAGTTATTGACTGAATTATGAATTCAGCTACCCCTATACTAGATGATTTATAAGGCATGTTCTGTCTGTCCCCAGGGAGCTCACAGAGTCACATATTTTGTTCTGTGGTACCTAGAATGATTTCTTTACATTGTAAATGCCCTGTATCTATAACTAAGTTAAAAGCTTTTCAACTACAAGGATAGTATCTTTGATGCTTTGGAGTCCCCATTTGATAAATGTTGTCTGATGTCAATAGATAACTAAATTGGCAATGCATAGGTAAATAATATGATCTGTAATGAAAATGCTATAGTGGCAACAGTCTACTCAACTGGCAAGTCTCTGTAAAGTCGGGACTTCTTTAAACTGAAAAATAAAGCCCTTTAATTTTATAAAAGAAATGAAGCTAAGAAATATTCAGCGATACACAATTAGAAATCTGCAATGCTCTTTGTACTATAAAGAAAGGTTTTTTTGATATAAAACTTTATATTTTCTAGTTTATATTTATATTTATATAAACTTTATATTTATAGTTCTAGCTCTATTCCAGTACTTTTTATTTAAATGGTAAACCATTGGCTTTAAAAATATTACTAATGATCAGTGTTTAAAATAAAGTTACTACTTATGTGCCACATAGAGTAATTTAAAGCATTTGAACAGTTGTTTCTTAATATACATAAAAGATCAGGGCTAAGGTAGTCGTCAAGCTTGTAGTATGGTAAAAGTAACCAACAGTCCTTGAAATGCTGCCAACATATATCTGATGGTCTCCTTAAAATGGATCCAGGTTATTCTTATTAAAATCAAGTAAACAATTATTAATGCTTATTAAAAATCCACCAAAGCTATCTAAATTACTATCAGGCTGATAACAGTTACCTAAATGGCTTTTTAGTTATCTTGCTTTTACATATTTTTGTAAAAGCTAATCTACTTGTTTTGTAAAGAGCTTACTTTGTGGTAAGTTAAAAAGAAAGAACGAAAAAACAACTCATGTAGGTTGAGTGAATACAAATGACTGACTGAAGAATGATGCACACATCCTGCAAGAGACACCATCCAATTCTTATACTGGAAAAATCAAGGCCTCTACTTGTTTACATGGAAAGTGGGATGAGTAACTTTTATATGAAAAGGCACTTTTTATATGAAAAGTGAAAGTGATAGTTGCTCAGTCTTGACCGACTCTTTGCGACCCAAGGACTGTAGCCCGTCAGGCTCCTCTGTCCATGGGGTTCTCCAGGTAAGAATACTGGAGTGGGTTACCTTCCCTTCTCCAGGGGCTCTTCCCCGACCTAGGCATCCAACCCAGGTCTCCTGCATTGTAGGCAGATTCTTTACCATCTGAGCCACCAGGGAAGCCCACCTTTTCTGTTTGTACACAAAAAACAAATTATGTGGTTAAACAAACAGTGATAATCACTGGGCAAATGGGTGTACTGATACAAAAGAAAATATTTAAAAATATTCCTTTTCCTGTGGGCAGGGTGTCTTATACTTTTCCACCAAAGTTCCCCAGGAACCTTCAGTAGCTTTTACTCACAGAAGTGAGTTAGAGCCTCATCTAATAGAATCAGGGGCTTTGCTTAAAGTGTGTGCATGCTTGCTGCAGTGCTAAGTCACTTCAGTAGTGTCCAACTCTTTGCAAAGCCATGGACTGTAGCCTGCCAGGCTCCTCTGTCCATGAAATTCTCCAGGCAAGAATACTGGAGCACGTTGTCATGCTTTTTTCAAGGGGATCATTCCGACCCAGGGATCAAACCCGTGTCTACCTGCAGCTCCTGCATTGCAGGCAGATACTTTCAGACATGTTTCTTTTCTAAAAGTTACTGAAGTTTTGCATTTTAGTCCACAAAAATCGGTATTTGTTTCAACACTGACTGTGAGTAAAACCATCCTCGGGGGTGAAATACCAAGTCCATTCTGTAGCTTTAAATGTTTCCTGGTTTCTCTCCACAATCCAAGTTTGCAATATGCTTCTAGAGTTTGAGGGAAATCTTCAGCTCATTCATAGGCTTCTTGATTTTGAGAAAGTGATTGCAGAAATGTGAAAGTTGTAATTATGACATTTTTGTGCCAAGGCTCTTTTTTAGGATCATTTTTGAGTGCTGTACCCACTAGTTGGGCTTCCCCAATGGCTCAGCAGGAGACACAGTTTCAATCCCAGCATCAGGAAAATGCCCTGGAGTAGGAAATGGCAACCCACTCCAGTATTTTTGCCTGGGAAATGCCATGGACAGAGAAACCTGGTGGACTACGGTTCATGGGGTTGCAAAGAGTTGGACCCGACTGAGTGACTGTGCACACACACACACACATACACACACTCTCTAGCCGAAGCAACACAACCACTTCCTTGTGTCTACCATTAGGCCTTGATTCTGAAGTGTAGATGCCTGCTTCCGGCTTCTCTTTGGGGTGGCTGTTCTGTTTTTGTCCAGATGGACTTTTCACCTGAATTCCTAGTTTTTAAGTATCTGCCTTATTTTAAAACGCATAAAGTCTATGTGCACCCTGACTCTAGCTAGTTCTAGATAACTAGTTTGATTGTGGACTCTGATTGTGGACTGCCAGGAAATACACTAGGCAGCGTCCTCCAGTGTTTGCAACCTGCTGCTGCCAATCCTGCTTTGCCATTCCTTTTCTGCTCTAGCTTCTCACCTAGTAGTCAGAAACCAGGGCTATATTCAGTCCAGAAATAAACAGTATAGGCATACATAAAATGAATTCTTGACCATAAACTTTTCTAAATTATATTCTGCTCTTGGGCTAAGGGAAATTGAGTAAAAAGTAAAGAATTACTATTAGGATGTTTCCACGTTGGTGCATGGCAATTGTGTAAATAGAGAAATGTATAGGTGTAAATTGTTCGTTTCCACGGCAAACCATTCAACATCACAGTAATCCAAGCCTATGCCCCAACCAGTAACGCTGAAGAAGCTGAAGTTGAACGGTTCTATGAAGACCTACAAGACCTTTTAGAACTAAGACCCCCAAAAGATGTCCTTTTCATTATAGGGGACGGGAATGCAAAAGTAGGAAGTCAAGAAACACCTGGAGTAATAGGCAAATTTGGCCTTGGAGTACGGAATGAAGCAGGGCAAAGGCTAATAGAGTTTTGCCAAGAGAACGCACTGGTCATAGCAAACACCCTCTTCCAACAACTCAAGAGAAGACTCTACACATGGACATCACCAGATGGTCAACACCGAAATCAGATTGATTATATTCTTTGCAGCCAAAGATGAGGAAGCTCTATACAGTCAGCAGGGCTTCCCTTGTGGCTCAGAGGTTAAAGCATCTGCCTCCAATGCGGGAGACCCGGGTTAGATCCCTCGGCTGGGAAGATCCCCTGGAGAAGGAAATGGTAACCCACTCCAGTATTCTTGCCTGGAGAATCCCATGGATGGAGGAGCCTGTTAGGCTATAGTCCACAGCGTCGCAAAGAGTCGGACACGACTGAGCAACTTCACTTATACAGTCAGCAAAAACAAGACCGGGAGCTGACTGTGGCTCAGATCATGAACTCATTATTGCCAAATTCAGACTTAAACTGAAGAAAGTAGGGATAACCACTAGACCATTCAGGTATGACCTAAATCAAATCCCTTATGAATATACAGTGGAAGTGAGAAATAGATTTAAGGGACTAGATCCGATAGACAGAGTGCCTGATGAACTGTGGACAGAGGTTCGTGACATTGTACAGGAGACAGGGATCAAGACCATCCCCATGGAAAAGAAATGCAGAAAGGCAAAATGGTTGTCTGAGGAGGCCTTACAAATAGCTGTGAAATGAAGAGAAGCTAAAAGTAAAGGAGAAAAGGAAAGATATTCCCATTTGAATGCAGAGTTCCAAAGAACAGCACAAGAGATAAGAAAGCCTTCCTCAGCGATCAGTGCAAAGAAATAGAAGAAAACAACAGAATGGGAAAGACTAGAGATCTCTTCAAGAAAATTAGAGATACCAAGGGAACATTTCATGCAAAAATGGGCTCAATAAAGGACAGAAATGGTATGGACCTAACATAAGCAGAAGATATTAAGAAGAGGTGGCAAGAATACACAGAAGAACTGTACAAAAAAGATCTTCACGACCCAGATAATCACAATGGTGTGATCACTCACCTAGAGCCAGACATCCTGGAATGTGAAGTCAAATGGGCCTTAGAAAGCATCAATACGAACAAAGCTAGTGGAGGTGATGGAATTCCAGTTGAGCTATTTCAAATCCTAAAAGATGATGCTGTGAAAGTGCTGCACTCAATATGCCAGCAAATTTGGAAAACTCAGCAGTGGCCACAGGACTGGAAAAGGTCCGTTTTCATTCCAATCCCTAAGAAAGGCAATCCCAAAGAATGCTCAAACTACCGCAAGACAGCACTCATCTCACACGCTAGTAAAGGAATGCTCAAAGTTCTCCAAGCCAGGTTTCAGCAATATGTGAACCGTGAACTTCCAGATGTTCAAGCTGGTTTTAGAAAAGGCAGAGGAACCAGAGATCAAATTGCCAATATCCTCTGGATCATCGAAAAAGCAAGAGAGTTCCAGAAAAACATCTATTTCTGCTTCATTGACTACGCCAAAGCCTTCGACTGTGTGGATAACAATAAACTGTGGAAAATTCTGAAGGAGATGGAAATACCAGACCACCTGACCTGCCTCTTGAGAAACCTGTATGCAGGTCAGGAAGCAACAGTTAGAACTGGACATGGAACAACAGACTGGTTCCAAATAGGAAAAGGAGTACGTCAAGGCTGTATATTGTCACCCTGCTTATTTAACTTATATGCAGAGTACATCATGAGAAACGCTGGGCTGGAAGAAGCACAAGCTGGAATCAAGATTGCCGGGAGAAATATCAATAACCTCAGATATGCAGATGACACCACCCTTATGGCAGAAAGTGAAGAGGAACTAAAAAGCCTCTTGATGAAAGTGAAAGAGGAGAGTGAAAAAGTTGGCTTAAAGGTTAACATTAGAAAACTAAGATCATGGCATCTGGTCCCATCACCTCATGGGAAATAGATGGGGAGACAGTGGAAACAGTGTCAGACTTTATTTTTTTGGGCTCCAAAATCACTGCAGATGGTGACTGCAGTCATGAAATTAAAGATGCTTACTCATTGGAAGGAAAGTTATGACTAACCTAGATAACATATTAAAAAGCAGACATTACTTTGCCAACAAAGGTCCGTCTGGTCAAGGCTATGGTTTTTCCAGGGGTCATGTATGGATGTGAGAGTTGGACTGTGAAGAAAGCTGAGCGCCGAAAAATTGATGCTTTTGAACTATGATGTTGGAGAAGACTCTTGAGGGTCCCTTGGACTGCAAGGAGATCCAACCAGTCCATCCTGAAGGAGATAAGTCCTGGGTGTTCATTGGAAGGACTGATGCTGAAGCTGAAACTTCAGTACTTTGGCCACCTGATGCGAAGAGCTGACTCATTGGAAAAGACCCTGATGCTGGGAGGGATTGAGGGCAGGAGGAGAAGGGGATGACAGAGGATGAGATGGCTGGTTGGCATCACCGACTCGAGGGGCATGAGTTTGAGTAAACTCTGGGAGTTTGTGATGGACAGGGAGGCTTGGCGTGCTACGATTCATGGGGTCGCAAAGAGTTGGACGTGACTGAGCGAATGAAATGAACTGAACTGAACTGAACTGAAAGTAAGTAACTGCCAATTTTCAGTTGATGAATACTCTATATGGAAAGTGTGTTGAAATGGGACATTTTAAGATTTTTATAAGTTGATATTTTGGTCTATGATCCTAAGCACTTAAGATTAGTTTTAAAGCTATAACTAAATTTCAAAAGATTTACCAGTCATCAGATCGAGTGCCTTCTTCAAAGTGGATATTTCCCACTGTCTCCAATTCAATTAACAAAAATGGGATTAATAAACTATGACTTTTCTTCTTTCGTTTTACTTCAATACGATAAATTGCTTCAATTCTATTTAAGAAAAAATAAACATTAAAATTATCTAAAAATCACAACACTAAAATTCATGATAGCTTCTTCTAAGTTGATGTCAAAATATAAGGCTTTCATCAGTGGATAAACAGAGCTTGGTGTTAACAGTTAAACCAAGTAAAAGACATTCTATTTTTGGCAATTACAATCACCTCAAATTTTGTTAACCTCAGAATAAGTGAAGGTTAGAAGACTCCTGGCTTTACCATTTATGATTCTCAGATTTTAGACAAAGCACAACATTTTTTTACTGCAATTTCTCAGAAAATAACATTATTGATAGTACTTATACCTGAATAGGCCTTTTTGAGGATTATATGCAAAATATATGTAAAGCTCTTAGAAAAGAATTTGGCACTGAGGAAGAACTCAGTAAGTATTAGTTATTATTTTGTTAGTATTATTACAGGGCAAACTAACTTATTCACTTACTGCCCTCTTAAGTAAAAGGAAACTCACAGACTTACTAAGTCTTCTTGATTTCTGTTTCTAGTTGATACTCAACCTGAGTTTGTTTCTACATATTTCCAGACAACTTTTATATGTGCTTTGCCCAGTCTCATCTATGTTGTGAGTTTCTGCACCAGTAGCAGCTCATGTTAAAAAAAACTAATGTTTTCAGTTTGCAGATACTAGAGTAACGGTGTGACAAGAAGCCACTCAAAGGAAATGCACTGTTTCTAGTAAAGTATTGCCTCTGTAAAAAACTAAATTTAGCTTCGAACCAGAGATGCCCATCTCTCCTAAGAACTGGGCTGGAAACACATTTTGTGTTGTACTTCATACTGTAATTCTTTCCATTCCTGAAGGAGAGAATTGGGCTCAACTAATGACCTAGAACTTTATCTTCATGTTTCAAATTTGAACAACTAGATAATTCATTAAACATACTCATCTAGTTTTTTGTTCCAGAATGTTACCCTTTCATTCAAGGCATTTAGTTTGATCACTATCTTCTGTTGAAGACTTGGTTCTTCTGAGACAGTTTCACAGATTTTTGATTTTTCAAGCTCAGGTACTTTATTGTTACTGGATCTATCATTGTGTGCTTTGCCAGATCCTTTGAGTTCAGTCAGTTCCCGTTCCAGCTGTTGAAATCAATGTGCCAGAGAGCAAAATCATTTAGTGTAATCTATTAAATATTTAGTTAACTTAAATTAGTAAAGTAGAAACCTAGATACAAGTAAGTCAAACTTCATAAAACCATGGCAAACACATGATTATAACTTTAGTTCAAGTTCAGTCACCCAGTTTCTCTTGCCCAAATGAAAGACAATATTAACTACTTCAAACATAGCAGTCCTCTCAATTGAAAATAAGAAAAGCAAAGAAGTAAATTTTAAAATATTATTGATGAGTTAGCTTCCATTAAAGTAAAATGATAAGAAATGCTGGTTTTGATACGAAGAAAATATCTAAACTAGAAATAATGTGACTTTTACCACTCCTACTTTTCACTTTTTCAACTACTTTGGCATTCTGGGAAAAATTAACAGAAAATACAAAAAAGCATGGGTATAGCAGTGCACATTTTTCTCTTTGCCTCAGTCTCCTATATGACTCTGCACAATAGTTATCAACATAACTATTGATATTTGGGATTTTTTTGGTCCATAAAGGACTTTTTTGCATTCATTGGTATTTTTTAAATGTATTATATTAAAGTATAAGATTTATCTTTATTATGGAGGTTTTGGACCTTCCCTTAAATTTTGAGCCCAGAATGAGTGCCCCATTTGCCTTACCCTAAGTCCAGTCTTGTAGGATGGATTTCAAGATAAATTGCACTGTACACAGAGAGGTGTATACAAATAGACTAATTTGTTGTTTCTCTACTCCCTTCTCTGTAATGGCTATATATAGTTGTTGAAAAACTAAGGAAGCATATTTTATAAAACTGTCTGTAGTTTACATAACCTATAGCTATTATTTTTCACATATTAATATACCCGTTTGCACATGAAAATGGCAGATCAAAGAGTGATTTCCATATACTGGTTCTCCTGTGACTTTTTATTCAAATAAATAATTTAGATGATGTTAATGTTTTAACTTGAAGAATATTTTTTTGACTATAATTGAATTTAAACTTGTTCATTTCAGAAACAGTATTAAATGTATTTAAAAACTTGGTTTTTAATGGCTACATACCATTCTATCTTAAGAATGAATAATTCTTCCTCTCTTTTTAAATTTAAACATTTAGGTAGTTTCCAGTTTTTATTATTATTAATAGCACAGTGATGAATACTCATATGTAAGTATTTATCCGAATCTAGTAGTAGATTTACTAGGTCAAAGGCTAGGAGCATTTTTAGACTGTTAGTAATACATGTGACCCAATTACACCCTCATCAGTGGAGTAACAGTCACACCCATCTTCACTGGGTGGGCTTCCCAGGTGGCTCAGGAGTAAGAATCCGCCTGCCAATGCAGGAGATGCAGGAGACTTGAGTTCAGTCCCTGGGTTGTGAAGAACCCCTGGAGTAGGAAACGACAATCCATTCCAGTCTACTGGAGTAAGAAATGACAACCCATTCCAGTATTCTTGCCTGAAAAAATCCCATGGACAGAGGAACCTAGTGGGCTACAGTCCATGGGGTAGCAAAGAGTCAGAAGCGACTGAGCATGCACACATGCATCTTCACCAGGCACGCTATGACAAATTTATAGGTGAAAATGGTTGCTTGTTGTCTTATTTCATACCCAGAAATTAACAGTCAGACTGGGGTCTTCTTTCAAATGTTTATTAGTCAGTTTTTATTTCTTCTATTGTAAAATGAAAGTTCATGGAATTTGTTCAATTTTTCTATCTGGATATTTCCTTTTTGTTTTGTTTATGAGTACCTTTATCCTAAACAAAAATTTTCAGATTGTCATCTATTATTTATTTTCATTAATGATTCTTTATAGTACAAAAGCACCTTTTTAAAATCAAATCTTAATTCTTTTCTTCATGATTTTTTAGTGTTTATCTAGAGTTTATAGTATTTTTCTTATTTGGCAGACTGAGAGCAGTTAAATATATTAATCTATATATTCTCTGCCTTTTTATGATTTTATTTTTACATTTAATTCTTTTTCCCCATTATATTAGCTTTTGGTAAAGTATAAAGTAAGGACTCAATTCTCCTGCTCCCAAGTAGTGTGACTATTTTTGTAACACTATTTTTTAAATAAACCATTATTTTCCTATACTTTTTAAATACAATAAATTCTTATACATACAAAATTCTGTTTTGAGGTAATTCTTCATTTTTCAGAGTCTACTTTTAATAAAGGAAATTCAATTTATTCTAAATAAAAAAGGAACATATAACTACTAAAGTATAGCTTGTTATAAAGTTCCCACCACGTTGTATACCTTAATAGTGTTAGTAAAGGAATATTTTAGCTCTTTAGACAAAACATGAATTTTGAGCAAAGCCTGCAGGTATCTAATAAAAATGCAGTGAAACAAGTCTCACAGATCTCTATAACTCAGTGAATCATATTGAATTACCCAGCATTTTTAGGAGAGGGAGGTGGGAGGGGGGATCGGGATGGGGAATACGTGTAAATCTATGGCTGATTCATATCAATGTATGACCAAAAAAAAAATAAATTAAAAAAAAAAATAAATAAATAAATAAAATTTTGTAAATTAATAAGCCTATACCCTTTTTAAATTGCAGACTTCTAAGCACAGAATGAAGCTGAGTTAAATACCTAGAATCAAAACATTTTCAGGGCAAACTTACTTGAAACTCGGTACTAATGTATATGTATAATTCTATATATACATAAAAAATTTAAAAGATAATGCCATCTGCCAGTTTTCTTAAGACATGGCTACTGAAATTTTACAATATTATCTTACATTTTTTTTCAAAAAGTTGAATAATTTTATTCGTTCTTCTGGCAACTTCTGTAATTTACATTTTCGATCATTCAGTTTTTCAAGATCTTCATTAAGATGCCTCTGAACAGTTTTTATACGCATATTGTAATACATTATTTTTTTCATTGCTGTGGTCTAAAAGTGAAAAAAAACCCAAAAGATTAGTTGAAACAAAAAACATTATAGGTAATTATTAGTGGTATTATATGAGTGTGGTGTGTTTATATAATAAAGTTTTACATGCTCAGTTACTATTAATATTAGTTGAAATGATAATGGTTATACAGAATTCTCTACTCAAATTTAATAAGCAAAATATAAAATTTCAAAGATTTTCTCTGTGGGTAATATTTTAAGTGTGGGGCATATTTACATTTACTTTCAGGATGACAACATAGAGAGAATATAGATAGAGTTCAATTTAAAAATAGTACCATTTAGGTAATGCAGCAGTACTATTAAAGCTAATGTATTATTCCTATTTGATTAATTGAAAAAAATAAATTTAAGAGAATAAAAGCAAAGGTAACATTATTCATTTTTAAAAATCATGGTTAAGAAATAGCATTTCATGTTTTCTTTTTCAAATTTGTAAAATGATGCTCTAAATGAATTTGTTTTAGATTGAGCAAGTTATTAAACTGTCAATCTAATTCAGTTATCTTGAATTTCTTAATATCAATGACTCATGTAGTTATTAATGCTTATCATAATAAACTGATTAAATCCACCATTAAGAAATACACCAGACACTAGGAGCTTTGCAGACACGACTAGCTTCTCCCCATTTTATGGACTGGGAAGTGGAGACTTGAGAAGTCTTGGAAAGCACTTCAGGTTTCTTAAGAGAATGGTGGCCAGCCTGCCTCAGAAACTCCTGTTCTTTCCATGGCACCTGGGAGTTTCCTTGACCTTGAGCTTCTGCCTGTTTGGATTTCTTGATGTGGGTGTGGTGGATTCTTTACGAGCTGAGCCACTGGGAGTTATATCACATTTGATGAAGACATCATAGTGATGAACCAGACATGTTCCCAGTACTGCACAGGATTTACAGTATAGTGGGAGGATATAGATCAAGCCCTGAGCCTTTGGAGTGGGAGCACTGACTCCAAGATCCTAGACTACCAGAGAACTAACCATCAGTTCAGTTCAGTTCAGTCACTCAGTTGTGTTCAACTCTTTGTGACTCCATGGACTGCAGCAGGCCAGGCTTCCCTGTCCATCACCAGCTCCTGGAGTTTACTCAAACTCATGTCCATTGAGTCGGTGATGCCATCCAACCATCTCATCCTCTGTCGTCTCTTCTCCTCCTGCCTTCAATCTTTACCAGCATCAGGGTCTTTTCAAATGAGTCAGCTCTTCCCATCAGGTGGCCAAAGTACTGAAGTTTCAGCTTCAGCATCAGTCCTTCCAATGAATATTCAGGACTGATTTCTTTTAGGATGGACTGGTTAGATCTCCTTGCTGTCCAAGGGACTCTCAAGAGTCTTCTCCAACACCACACTTCAAAAGCATCAATCCTTCAGCACTCAGCTTTCTTTATAGTCCAACTCTCACATCCATACGTGACTACTGGAAATACCAAAGCTTTCACTAGATGGACTTTTGTTGCCAAAGTAATGTCTCTGCTTTTTAATATGCTGTCTAGGTTAGTCAAAACTTTTCTTCCAAGGAGCAAGCATCTTTTAATTTCATGGCTGCAGTCACCATCTGCAGTGATTCTGGAGCTCCCAAAAAATAGTCTGTCACTCTTTCCATTGTTTCCCCATCTATTTGCCATGAAGTGATGGGACCAAATGCCATGATCTTAGTTTTCTGAATGGTGAGTTTTAAGCCTACTTTTTTCACTCTCCTCTTTCCCTTTCATCAAGGGGCTCTTTAGTTCTTCTCCGCTTTCTGCCATAAGGGTGGTGCCATCTACATATCTGAGGCTATTGATGTTTCTCCAGGCAATCTTGATTCCAGCTTGTGCTTCATCCAGTCCAGCATTTCTCATGAGGTACTCTGCACATAAGTTAAATAAGCAGGGTGACAATATACAGCCTTGACGTACTCCTTTCCCTATTTGGAACCAGTCTGTTGTTTCATGTCCAGAATTTTCCACAGTTTGTTGTGATCCACACAGTCGAAGGATTTGGCATAGTCAATAAAGCAGAAGTAGATGATTTTCTGGAACTCTCTTGCTTTTTTGATGATCCAATGGATGTTGGCAATTTGATTTCTGGTTCCTCTGCCTTTTCTAAATCCAGCTTGAATCTGGAAGTTCATAGTTCATGTACTGTTGAAGCCTGGCTTGGAGAATTTTGAGCATTACTTTGCTAGTGGAACTAACCCTAGGGAGTATCAAATAGTGAGAACTCACACAAAGGAAACCACTTGAATACAAGACCTGGCATCACCCAACCACCAGTAGCACCCTGTGCAGGACACCTCATCTAAACAACAAACAAAACAAAAATACAAACGCAATCATCAGCATTTTACCAGTAGTCATGTACGGATGTAAGAGTTGGACTATAAAGAAAGCTGAGCACTGAAGAATTGATGGTTTTGAACTGTGGGTTGGAGAAGACTCTTGAGAGTCCCTTGGACAGCAAGGAGATCCAGCCAGTCCATCCTAAAGGAAATCAGTCCTAAATATTCATTGGAAGGACTGATGCTGAAGCTGAAACTTCAATACTTTGGCCACCTGATGCAAAGAACTGACTCACTAGAAAAGACCCTGATGCTGGGAAAGATTGAAGGCAGGAGGAGAAGGGGCAGACAGGATAAGATGGTTGGATGGCATCACTGACTTGATGGATATGAGTTTGAGTAAGCTCCAGGAGTTGATGATGGACAGGGAAGCCTTGCGTGCTGCAGTCCTGGGGTCACAAAGAGCCTGACATGACTGAGCAACTGAACTGAACTGAACTGAATCATCAGCAGACAGGATTACCACCTGAGTCAGCCTTGCCCATAAGAGGAAAAACAAACAAACAAACAAAAACTCAGCACAAATCTCACCCTATATGAAGCTTACACAAACCACTGGGCCAACCTTAGAAGGGCAGAAACCAAAAGGAAAAAAGAATTCAACCTTGAAGTCTGGGAAAAGGAGACCTCAAACACAATATGTTAAAAAAAAAAAAATGAAAAGGCAGAGAAAAACTATACAAATCAAGGAACAAACTAGAAACACAGAAGTCCAAATAAATGAAAAGGAAATAGGCAAACTACCTGAAAAAGAACTCAGAATAATGATAGTAAAGATGATCAAAAACCTTGAAAATAGAATGGAGAAAATGCAGGAATCAATTAACAAAGACCTAGAAGAATTAAAGAATAAACATACAGAGACAACACAATTACTGAAATTAAAAATACCCTAGAAGGAATCAATAGCAGAATATCTGAAGCAGAAGAATGAATCACTGAGCTGGAAGATAAAATGATGGAAATAACTTCTGAAGAGCAGAAGAAAGTAAGAAGAATGAAAAGAATTGAGGATAGTCTCAGAGATTTCTGGGACAATATAAACACATCAACATGCAAATTATAGGGGTCCCAGAAGAAGAAGAGAGAAAGAAAGGGTATAAGAAAATTTTTGAAGAGATTATAGTTGAAAATTTCCCCAACATGGAAAAGGAAATGGCCAATCAAGTCCAAGAGGCACAAAGAATCCCATACAGGATAAAGCCAAGGAGAAACATGCCAAGAAACATACTAATCAAACCAACAAAGACTAAACACAAAGAAAGAATATTAAAAGCAGCAAGGGAAAAGCAACAAGTAACATACAAGGGAAACCGCATATGCTTAACAGCTGATCTTTCAGCAGAAACTCTGCAGGCCAGAAGGGAATGGCAGGATGTATTCAAATTACTGAAAGGGAACAATCTACAACCAAGATTACTGTACCTGGCAAGGATCTCATTCAAAATTGATGGGGAAATAAAAAGCTTTTGCTTTTCAGACAAGCAAAAGTTAAGAGAAGTCAGTACCACCAAACCAGCTTTACAACAAATGTTAAAGGGACTTATATAGTTAAGAAATACAAGAGAAGAAAAAAGATCTACAAAATCAACCCCAAACAATTAAGAAAATGGCAATAGGAACATATATATCAATAGTTACTTTAAATGTTAATGAGTTAAATGCTCCAACCAAAAGACACAGACTGGCTGAATGGATACAATAACAAGACCCATATATATGCTGTCTAAAAGAAACCCACTTCAGACCTAAAGACACATATAGACTGAAAGTGAGAGGATGGAAAATATATTCCATGCATATGGGAAGCAAAAGAAAGCTGGAGTAGCAATCCTCATATCAGACAAAATAAGACCTTAAAATAAAGAAGATTATAAGAGATAAGGAAGGACACTACATAATGATAATGAATCAATCCAAGAGGAAGACATAATTGTAAATATCTATGCACCCAACATAGGAGTACCTCAAGACATAAGACAAACACTAACAGACATAAAGGAGAAATTGACAGTAACACAATAATAGTAGGAGACTTTAACACCCCACTCACACCAATGGACAGATCACCAAAACAGAAAATTAGTAAGGAAACACAAGTCTTAAATGATACATTACATGAAATGGATCTCACTGATATCTTCAAGACATTCCATCCAAATGCAGAAGAATACACCTTCTTCTCAAGTGCACATGGAACATTCTCCAGGATAGACCACATCTTGGGTCACAAATCAAACCTCAGTAAATTCAAGAAAACTGAAATCATATCAAGCATCTTCTCTGACCACAACGCTATGAGACTAGATATCAATTACAAGAAAAAAACTGTAAGAAACACAAACACATGGAGATTAAACAACATGTTTCTAAATAACCAACAGGTTACTGAAGAAATCAAAAGGGAAATCAAAGAATTTCTAGAAACAAATGACAATGAAAAGACAACAATTCAAAACCTATCAGTTCAGTTCAGTTCAGTCACTCAGTCATGTCCAACTCTTTGTACTGCATCACGCCAGGCCGCCCTGTTCATCACCAACTCCCAGAGTTTACTCAAACTCATGCCCATCGGGTCAGTGATGCTAATCAACCATCTCAGCCTCTTTCATTCCCTTCTCCTCCCGCCTTCAATCTTTACTGGCATCAGGATCTTTTCTAGTGAGTCAGTTCTTTGCAACAGGTGGCCAAAGTACAGAAGTTTCAGCTTCAACATCAGTCCTTCCAATGAATATTTAGGACTGATTTCCTTTAGAATGGACTGGTTGGATCTCCTTGCAGTCCAAAGGGACTCTCAAGAGTCTTCTCCAACACCACAGTTCAAAAGCATCAATTCTTCTCAGCATTCAGCTCTCTTTATAGTCTAATTCTCACATCCATACATGACAAGTGGAAAAACCATAGTTTGACTAGATGGACCTTTGTTGGCAAAGGAGTATCTCTGCTTTTTAATATGTTGTCTAGGTTGGTCATACGTTTGCTCCTTGGAAGAAAAGTTATTTTAATTTCATGGCTTCAGTCACCATCTGAAATAATTTTTGGGCTCCAAAAAATAAAGTCAGCCACTGTTTCCACTGTTTCCCCATCTATTTCCCATGAAGTTATGGGACCAGATGCCATGATCTTAGTTTTCTGAATGTTGAGTTTTAGGCCTACTTTTTTACTCTCCTCTATCACTTTCATCAAGAGGCTTTTAGTTCTTCTTCTCTTTCTGCCATAAGGGTGGTGTCATCTGCATATCTGAGGTTATTGATATTTCTCCCAGCAATCTTGATTCCAGCTTATGCTTCATCCAGCCCAGCGTTTCTCATGATGTACTCTGCCTATAAGTTAAATAAGCAGGGTGACAATATACAGCCTTGACATACTCCTTTCCCAACTTGGAATCAGTATGTTGTTCTATGTCCAGTTCTAACTGTTGCTTCCTGATCTGCATACAGACTTCTCAAGAGACAGGTCAAAACCTATGGGATGCAGCAAAAGCAGTTCTAAGAGGGAAGTTTATAGCAATACCTCAAGAAACAAGAAAAACATCGAATAGACAATCTAACTTTACACCTAAAACAACTGGAAAAAGAAGCAAAAAAAAAATTAGTAGGAGGAAACAACATAAAGATCTGAGCAGAAATAAATGAAAAAGAAATGAAAGAAACAATAGTAAAGATTAATAAAACTAAAAGCTGGTTCTTTGAGAAGATAAACAAAATTGACAAACCTTTAGCCAGACTCATCAAGAAAAAAAGAGAGAAGAATCAAATCAATGAAATTAGAAAAGAAAAAGGAGAGGTTACAACAGACAATGCAGAAATACAAAGGATTATAAGAGACTATTATGAACAATTATATGGCAATAAAATGGATAACCTGGAAGAAATGGACAGATTCTTAGAAAAGTTCAGTCTTCCAAGAGTGAACCAGGAAGAAACAGAAATTATGAACAACCCAATTACAAGCACTGAAATTGAAGCTGTGATCAAAAGTCTCCCAAAACACAAAAGCCCAGGACCAGATGGCTTCACAGGAGAACTCTATCAAACATTTAGAGAAGAGCTAATGCTTATCCTTCTAAAGTGAAAGTTGCTCAGTTGTGTCTGACTCTTTGCAACCCCATGGACTATACAGTCCATGGAATTCTCCAGGCCAGAATACTGGAGTGGGTAGCCTTTCCCTTCTCCAGGGGATCTTTCCAACCCAGGGATCAAACCCAGATCTCCCAGATTGCAGGCAGATTCTTTACTAGCTGAGCCACAAGGGAAGCCCAAAGTTAATACCACCTATTATCGTGTCCAACTCTTTGTGACCCCATGGACGTCCATGGAATTGTCTAGGCCAAAATACTGAGGTGGGTAGCCTTTCCCTTCTTCAGGGGACCTTCCCAATCCAGGGATCGAACCCAAGTCTCCCGCATTGCAGGTGGGTTCTTTACCAGTTGAACCACAAGGTAAAACTCTTTCAAAATTTTTCAAAAAAAACTGCAGAGGAAGGAACACTTCCAAACTAATTCTACGAGGCCATCATTACCCTGATACCAAAACCAGACAAAGACAACACAAAAAAAGAAAACTACAGGCCAATATCAGTGATAAAAACAGTTGCAAAAATCCTCAACAAAATCTTAGCAAGCAGAATTCAACAACACATCAAAAAGCTCATACACCATGATCAGTTCAGTTCAGTCGCTCAGTCGTGTCCAACTCTTTGTGACCCCATGAACCACAGCACGCCAGGCCTCCCTGTCCATCACCAACTCCCATAGTCCACCCAAACCCATGTCCATTGGGTGGGTGATGCCATCCAACCATCTCATCCTCTGTCATCCCCTTCTCCTCCTGCCCTCAGTCTTTCCCAGCATCAGGGTCTTTTCAAATCTACACATCAGGTGTCCAAAGTATTGGAGTTTCAGCTTCAACATCAGTCCTTCCAATGAACACCCAGGACTGATCTCCTTTAGGATGGACTGGTTGGATCTCCTCGCAGTCCAAGGGACTCTCAAGAGTCTTCTCCAATACCACACTTCAAAAGCATCAATTTTTTGGTGCGTAGCTTTCTTTATAGTCCAACTCTTACATCCATACATGACCACTGGAAAAACAGTAGCTTTGACTAGACGGACCTTTGTTGGCAAAGTCATGTCTCTGCTTTTTAATATGCTGTCTAGGTTGGTCATAACTTTCCTTCCAAGGAGTAAGCATCTTTTAATTTCATGGCTGCAATCACCATCTGCAGTGATTCTGGAGCCCAGAAAAACAAAGTCAGCCACTGTTTCCACTGTTCCCCTATCTATTTGCCATGATCAAGTTGGGTTTATTCCAGGGATGCAAGGATTCTTCAATATATGCAAATCAATGTGATACACCATATTAACAAATTGAAAGATAAAAACCATATGATCATCTCAATAGATGCAGAAAGAGCCTTTGACAAAATTCAGCACCCATTTATGATTAAAACTCTTCAGAAAATGTGCATAGAAGAAACCTACCTCAACATAGTAAAGGCCATATATGATAAGCCAGCAGCAAACATTATTCTCAATGGTGAAAAACTGAAAGCATTCCCCCTAAGATCAGGAACAAGATAAGGGTGTCCACTTTCACCATTATTATTCAACATAGTTCGGGAAGTCCTTGCTACAGCAATCAGAGAAGAAAAAGAAATAAAAGGAATCCAGATCAGAAAAGAAGAAGTAAAGTTCTCACTACTTGCAGATGACATGATACTGTACACAGAAAACCCTAAAGATAGCATCAGAAAATTACTAGAGCTAATCAGTGAATTTAGCAAAGTTGCAGGATACAAAATCAATACACAGAAATCACTTGCATTTCTATATACTAACAATGAAAAATCAGAAAGAGAAATTAAGGAATCAATCCCATTCACCACTGCAACAAAAAGAATTAAATATCTAGGAATAAATTTACCTAAGGAGAGAAAACAAGTGAACACAGAAAATTGTAAGACACTGATGAAAGAAATCAAAGATGTAGGGATATTCCATGTTCCTGGGTAGGAAGAATCAATATTGTGAAAATGACTATACTACCAAATGCAATCTACAGATTCAATGCAATGCCTATCAAATTACCAACAGCACTTTTCACAGAACTGCAACAAAAATTTCAAAATTCATATGGAAACAATAAAGACCCCAAATAGCCAAAGAAGTCTGAAGAAAGCAGAATGAAGCTAGAGGAATCTACCTTCCTGACTTCAGATTATACTATAAAGCTACAGTCATCAAGACAGTATGGTACTGGCACAAAAACAGAAATATAGACCAATGGAACAAGATAGATAGCCCAGAAATAAACCCATGCACTGATGGGTACCTTGTTTTTGACAAAGGAGACAAGAACATACAATGGAGCAAAGACAGCCTCTTCGATAAATGGTGCTGGGAAAACTGGACAGCTACATGTAAAAGAATGAAATTAGAACACTTCCTAACACCATACACAAAGATAAACTCAAAATGGATTAATGACCTAAATGTAAGGCCAGAAACTATAAAACTCAGGAAAACACAGGCAGAACACTCAGTGACCTAAATCAAAGCAAGATCCTCTATGACCCACCTCCTAGAATAATGGAAATAAAAACAAAAGTAAATAAGTGGGACCTGATTAAACATAAAAGCTTTTGCACAGCAAAGGAAATAAGCAAAACAACCCTCAGAATAGGAGAAAATGACAGCAAATAAAACAACTGACAAAGGATCAATTTCCAAAATATACAAGCAGCTCATACAACTCAATACCAGAAAAACAAACAAACCAATCAAAAAGTGGGAAAAAGACATAAACAGACATTTCTCCAAAGAAGACATACAGATGGCTAACAAACACATGAAAAGATGCTCAACATCGCTCATTTTCAGAGAAATGCAATTCAAAACTACAATGAGATATCACCTCAAACTAGTCAGAATGGCCATCATCAAAAAGTCTACAAACAATAAATGCTGAAGAGGGTGTGGAGAAAAGGGAACTCTCTTGCTCTGTTTGTGGGAATGTAAACTGATAGAGCCACTATGGAAGACAGATTCCTTAAAAAACTAGGAATAAAACCACCATATGACTCAGCAATCCCACTCCTAGGCATATACCCTGAGGAAACCAAAATTGAAAAAGACACATGTATCCCATTGTTCACTGCAGCACTATTTACAATAGCTAGAACATGAAATCATCCTAGACGTCTATCGACAGATGAATGGATGAAGAAGTTGTGGTACATAAACACAATGGAATATTACTCAGCCATAAAAAGGAACACATTTGAGTCAGTTCTGATGAGGTGGATGAACATAGAACCTATTATACAGAGTGAAGTGAGTCAGAAAAAGAAAGATAAATATAGTATTCTAACACATATATACGGAATCTAGAAGAATAGTACTGAAGAACTTATTTAGCAGTGGACAAACAGACATAGAGAATAGACTTATGGACATGGGGAAGAGGGGAGGAGAGGGTGAGATGAACGGAAAGAGTAACATGGAAACTTACATTACCATATGTAAAATAGATAGCCAATGGGAATTTTCTATATGGCTCAGGAAACTCTAACAGGGGCTCTGTATCAACCTAGAGGGGTGGGATGGAGAGGGAGATGGGAGGGAGGTTCAAAAAGGAGGGGATATATATATATACCTATGACTTATTCATGTTGAGGTTTGACAAAAAACAACAAAATTCCATAAAGCAATTATCCTTCAGTTAAAAAATAAATTAAAAAAGAAAAAAAAAGAATACAAAAAAGAAATACACAAAGTAAATGGTGCTTATGAGTTATACTAGTAAAAAGAACTAGATGAGAAGAAAATAAACAAATCAGGTCATATTATTAACATAATATGACCTGGTTTTAACTGTTTACCTGAAATAATGAAGAGATTTCCTTTTATCAGGAAATCTGTACCTCAGATAAGTTGGAAGGCTGTATACTATTATTTGATTTATTTAGTAGAGAGTGGATAGTCAAGATCCCGACAGAATTATTTGGCATAAAAGATGGAATGGAAACAAATATATGCATGCTGAAAAAGCAAAATAATTCCCTTTCCCACACATACTATGAAATTCTGAAACTGAAATCATTAAATTCTTGTGCAAAAAATAAGGCATTCATAAAATTGGAGAGTTTAAGAGTGGGGAAAGCTGTTTTGTGTGATGATTAGCAGATAAAAATTCCTGACCAAGAAGAGCTTGTTTCTTGGGTGCCACTGAGGAAAAAAAAATCATTAACTAAGGAAATGGCAAATGGTGCTTTTCTTTTTTTTTTTTTTTTGCCTAGAAGTAGCAAGTAAAGTCAGGACCTACCTACCCAAGTGACACACTTCCCCATCCACACCATGCCCTCGGTGATTCATCCGGTCCTCAGCTTGGTAATATCCTTCTGTTCTCAATTCTCACATTTATAGCTTCAACCTGGGCAACTCTCTTAAATAGACTCATATCTATCTCAGATGTTCAAAAGATTATTCAAGCCTTCTGTGCTTAAAATTAAACTGTGATTCTTCCTTCTAAATGTACTCTTCCCATACTCTTCCTCATCTCATCAAATAGCAGCTCCTTTCCCTTCAGTTGCTTGGGCCAGTTGTTTGGAATTATTCTCTACTTTCTTCTCCTACACTTCAAATTCAATCTATCAGCAAATCCAGATGGGTTCCACCTTCTAACTACTACCACTATTTGATTACTTTTTACTACCTTCTCTATAGTGTCCTGTACAAATCATCAACATCTCCATCCAACTTCCATCCAAGTTTCTGGAACCTAACTGGTCTCTCTGCTTTCACCTTTTCCCTCGAATCCTCTATTCTTAATTCATTATTCAAAAAAAGATCCCTTTGCATCTCTGGTGACTCAGGCAGTAAAGAATCTGTCTGTAGTGTGGGAGACCAGGGTTTGATCCCTGGGTTGGGATGATCCCCTGGAGAAAGGAATGGCTACCCACTCCAGTATTCTTGCCTGGAGAATTTCATGACGGGCTATAGTCCATGAGGTCACAGAGTCGGACATGACTGAGTGACTAACACTTTAAAACATAAGGCATCTCGTTTCATCTCCTCCCAAAATTTTCCAGTGGCCTCATATCACTTAAAGTAAAAGCCAAAGTTCTTACACCATTCTTCAGTCTCACATGGTTTCCCCCCTACCGCCCCCGCCACTCCTGTATTCATCTTTCTCTCCTCTTTATTTACTCAGCTCCAGTCAGACTAGCCTCCTTGTTGTTCTTAAAATATGAGAGGCATGCTCCTGCCTTAAGGTCTTTGTTCTTGCTGATCCCTGAAGAGCTTGCCCCCTTACTTCCTCAGTTCTCTCCTCAAATGTTGCCTAAATAAATCACTTCCCAACAATTCTATATAAAAGAGCCAACAGCCCTTCCGCTGTGCCTACCAACAATCTTGTTTCCTTCACCCTGTTCTCCATAGCATTTATCACCATCTGACATACTAGTTTTTTGCTCATTTAGTCTTTATTATCTGTCTTCTCTCACTAGAATGTAAACTCCATATGTAAGCAGGGGTTTTATCTATTTTGGTCATTTTATTCCTAGTGCCTTGAACTGTGTCTCAATGTCTAATAGGCATTCAATATTTGTTAGATAAATTAATCAGACAAGTAGTTTAGTGAAGCACATTCACCCTGCTCACCTTTTAGAAAGTGTGTGATTAAAAAACACAGAGATGATAATGGAAATTTCAAAAATATGGTTGTCACTGCAAAGTTTTGTGATTATTTTTGACTTAACACTGTTAGAGAAGACATTCCTACCTGACCCTCCAAAGACTCTGAACCTCTGCTAGTAGACAATAACTCTCTAGCCCTTTGCTCAATATTACAAGACAGCTCACTTCTTAGACTGGGATGGGAGAGAAGATAATCTCAGTTTTGAAAAGAAGAGAGGAAAGAAGGGAACTTGAGAATAAATCCTCAGGCTAACAAGAGAAGAGAAACAAGATAAATGGGTAAAGACATTCTTCATCTATGTTGAGATAATGGATGAACCACAAGGAAAGGATGGAAGGGCTTTATGTGGGGGCATCCACATGCTTGGCACATTCTAGATACTCATAAACTGTTTATTGAATGGTTAACTAAATGAACAAATGGGACTCAATGGATTGGAAGCAGAAGTAGAAATATAATGTGGAAAGAATATTAATAAACATGGTAAATTCCTATGAACTCTATTCTCAAATTACAAAGCCTTTAGTACCATGTCAAAGTAGCCCCTTTACTGGGAGATTCACCATCAGTGACAGCCCAGGAAAAGCTCTCTTCAAGATTTTGGTCATCTTCAAGATTTTGGACATCTTCAAGATTTTGGCAGTGTGGATAGATCCACTTATACTTACAGAGAACCCCAAACCATCTTTAATTAGATTAAAATCTACCTAATCCTGGCATACTACTGTCAACCATGGGTATTTTCTAATTTTGATATATAATATCTCAAATGAGAGGAAGTTACTTGTTTCATTTCTACTTTGTTTAGGTTTTATTAATTTTCGTATATTCTTAGCACTGATGATAATTTTTCAGATTTTCTTCTTTAAGCTTTATATAAGTTATAAATGTTTTTCTACTATTTTACCTTCCAGTACTGTCATCAAAATTGAGGTTCTAGTACTAATATTATTATTATTTATATGCATTTATGTGAAATATCCAGCTCACTGGGCAGAAGTAGAATTGGTAACAACACTGACAAAATAATACTACCTACCACATGTTGACATAGCCAGAAAGAAGCAGTTAATTAAACTTAAGTCACAGATACCTGATTGGGATACACTTACATCTGCCAGTTCCTTGATCTGCTTTGGTGACACATCAATCGTATCAAGTCTTTGAAGGCAAGGCAAATGATATAACACGTGTGTGGAATAATTACACAGCAGACAAACTGGATTGGTTTTATACTGAGGATCATTCAGACATAAATCCTTTAAGTGACGTAGCCTGGTTAAGTTAGTAAGGTCCTAGAACAGTAACAAATTAATTAATTTCAACTCTCCATTTCTAAAAAAGGCATTTGAATTCTTAAGACCACCCATAATTTAATTAATGCATTTTAATTATGTACCTTAATATGTCAAAGTGATTTAGATGAATAAATGTTATTCTCTAGTGAAAAAGATGTTAAATACTTGAAAAATGGATCAATAATTAAACAGCAGACTCTGTTTCCATGCATTTTAAATGTAAAAGGCCAAAGAGTATTTACTACATCATGTATTCCACATGAAATCTTGGAGCCCATTTATTCCTTCAGACCCCATTCCCTCTCTGCAGAGCCCCTTTGCTAACAAGTGCCCAGCAGTAACAAGGGTGCAGGTCTCCTACAAGCTTCATCAAACTCCCCACACTGACCACCACTCACTCTTTCCTCAGCCTCCAGGTCTGTTATTATCACCAAAGACTATGGCACCTTTGTTCTATCATAATTACCACTGAACTCCTGAGTTTTAGGTTTTCTTTTGGTTTGAGGTTTTTTGTTTCTATAAATTCCATTTCTGCCTATTCAGGGCAACTGAAATCTAGCTTTCTCCTGAGGCCCTCATTTTCCTCACAGACTCTGGAAGGGTAGGGGTTGGTAATGTAATTACATCTATTACCTTGAAGTTAAAATCATTGTTTACACCTTCCTTTACTTGGCATCTGGCCTTTGGTTAACTCTTCTGTTTTGTCTCTTCTATTTGTGAAAGTTGCTCAGTCGTGTCCGACTCTTTGCAACCCCATGGACTATATAGTCCATGGAGTTCTCCAAGCCAGAATACTGAATGGGTAGCCTTTCCCTTCTCCAGGGGATCTTCCCAACCCAGGGATTGAACCCAGGTCAATCCGCTCGCATTGCAGGCGGATTCTTTACCAGCTGAGCCACAAGGGAAGCCCTTCTATAAATAGAAGTCTCTTCTACTTAAATCCCGACATTTTACGTTTTAGCCACACTGAACAACCTGAAGTTTCAGAATGGGCCAGACCCTTTTTTATCTTAAGACATTTACTCATGCTTCTGCCTTTGAATGGACTGAAATCTGCCCCAATTTTATACCTTAATTTGTCAATATACAAACTAGGTATCATTTTTTTAGACCTTGTTTCATCCCCTAGGCTTGGGTTATATGATCCTATGAAATTGCTTAGCCACTGTCCTTACCTTTGTGAAAGAATTTATCACACCTTATTGCCAATTACCTACAAGTTACAGACCAAGGGTATGCCCTTGGTCCAGGCTTCCCCTGTGGCTCAGCAGGTAAAGAATCCATCTGCAATGCAGGAGACACAGGAGATGTGGGTTCAATCCCTGGGTCGGGAAGATCCCTTGGAGGAGGGCATGGCAACCCACTTCAGTACTCTTGTCGGGAAAATTGGATGTGACTGAGCTTCTCAGATAGCACTACACTAGAATCCGCCTCGTAAAGAATCCGCCTGTCAGTGCAAGAGATATACGTTCAATCCCTGGGTCGGGAAGATCCCCTGGAGGGAGAAATGGCAACCCACTCCAGTATTCTTGCCTGGAGAATCCCATGGACAGAGGAGCCTGGCGGGCTATGGTCCACATGGTCACAGAGTCAAACATGACTGAAGCGACTTAGCACACATGCACTAGCACAGCATATAGCACATGCCCTTGGTACACAAGCTAAGAATGGTGATTATATTTTTTAAGTTGGGGAAAAACAAAGAAGAATGTGCAACACAGGCCATATGTAGCCCACAAAGCCTGAATTATTTTCTACCTGGCCTTTATAAAAAAAGTTTGGCAACTCCTGAGATAAACTCTTTAAGAGCAGGCTTTGTGTCCTATTAACATTGCATTCCCAGCACTAAGCATTTAGAACACAGCAGACACTAAATAAATAACATGGATTGAACTGAATGCTTATTACTTTCCACCAATCTCTAAGACATCCTCACATCTTTCTCAATAATAATATTACTAGGGGGGCCTGGGGTAGGAGGGTACTATGGTAAAGCTGGACTTGATGGAATGCAATGCTAGTTAGGGGACTCAGAATCATAATTAAAGGAAATCCAAGGCAAGAATCAGGAGGTTCTAATTTAGAAGATAAAGTACAAATGGAATCAGGAAACAAGTAATGAAGTCAGGCTGCCAGAATCAACAGTAAGGAGGAGGTGGACAATGTGTGTCCCAGCTATCTATGGACAAGTGAGAACTTGGCTTCCTGGCTGGACCTGAGGCTATGGCTGGGCCCATAGCCCAGGAGTGGCACTAAGCAGTGTTTCTCTAGAAAGGAGAGTGCTAAATAGACTTGTGCAGAGAATTATTTGGTCAAATTCTGCAGGGCAAGGAAGGTAAACCATTGATAGTTCTGAAGCATGAAGATGCTGTTTTCTGGGTGGCTGGATTGCATCTGACCATTAGTCTAAGCTATGGTGGGTGTGATCTTTGAAGTCTTCCGCAGGAATCCTCCACCTACACTCTAAAGTTAGATGACACTGGAGTCTATGAAAGCACAACATCTCACTGAAGGTTAGTGGTATGGTACCTGGTACAGATGGAAAGTGGCACACAAATCTTTTCATCACCACCAAGATAGTATGTTTTTAGGGTGACTGGAAAGGTTAGACATAAAAATTCAGAATAGTAGTATTTCAGGAACATTCCTAGTATGAGAATAGTAAAAGTTGCTGTGAGTTATATTCAATGTTTTTTTGAGAAGTAGCTGCCATTATTGTAGACAGCCTTTTTAATTTTATGCCATACAGTGAATCTTTGCAATAGTCCTATTTCATCCCATTCTTTTGGTGAGGAGACTGAAATAGGTTAACATTATAACAGTGAGAGCAGTCATAAAATAGCCTATCTATTCAGTGATGTTCAGTCTTTATTCTAAGAACCTCATATTATTATGTCACTTCAGCGTCACGTTTCCATTGTATCGTGCTGCCCCTGGTTTGCGGCAGGGCTGGAAACGACAGGTCTTCCTGGCTGTGCAGCCTCTGCTCTTCGCCACAAGGCTGCCATGGCAGGCCAGGGTGAGATAAGCTTCCATATGGCTTCTTGGCAGGGCGATACATCATCCTCCCAGCATTCTGCACTTATCTTCTTCAGCCTCAACTCATACTCTCTCCCTCACTCTGCTCCAGACAGGATTTCTAGTTTTTTTAATTTGCCACCATTTTTCCACCACCTAGGTCCTGCACACCTTTGCTTGGAATGCCTAGGTCCTGCACACCTTTGCTTGGAATGCTCTTTCCTTAGGTAACCCCAGCTCATGTCTCATTTGTTAGCTTAAATATTACCTCCCACAGCATTTTGAATATATGTTTCATAGCTCCCTCTGATCTCTGTTGCTGCTGTTACTACAAATAAACCCCTTGATTTCCTACCTCCACTTCTTTCTGCATATGGTTCTTCTCATCTTTGGAATGCCTACTTCCCACTATGTTGTAGAAGATTCTCCCTACATTGCCTGTTGACATTCTGTCAGCCCTTCAATGTTCACATCAAATATTTCCTCTTTAATTTTATCAATAAAATTAAATTTTATTTAAATTTCTTTTAAGGTGCTTATAACATTCTGCCTCATGGTAAAGAATCTGCCTGCAATGCAGGAGACCTGGGTTCAATCCCTGGGTCGGGAAGATCCCCTTGAGAAGAGCATGGCAACCCACTCCAGTATTCTTGCCTGGAGAATTCCATGGACAGAACCTTGTGGCTACAGTCCATGCAGTGGCAGAGTCAGACACAACTGAGCAACTTTCACTTCAAACATTCTGCCTCCTTCTATAGCTTTTTGGTGTTCTATAATCTTTTTTGAGTAAAAGAATGCCTACTTTAATATTGATCAGTTCAGAATTATTTAAATAGTAAATCTGCCCACCTTTCTTCAGTATTACCTATAGGCAGTGTTTGAATATGTACTTCACTCTGACACTGTCAAAATTATTAATGCTATATATTTTTACCCACACTATATGCCATAAGCATTGTCTTCCTATTTGTTTTTTTCTCTCTCATTTATGTACTTCACAAATGTTTATTGAGGTTTACTACAAGTCAAATACTGCTTTAAGTATTGTGGATATAGCAGTGAATAAAACAGGTGAGTTTCTGTACTCACGGAGCTTGTATTCTAGTAAGCTTTGTGGATAAGTTCCAATAGGAAAAATAGAACAGGGGAAAAATGATGGGAATGCTTCCAGTTGGGAGGGGTAGTAGGGGATTGTTGCTATTTATTTAAATCAGGCAAGAAAGGCATAGCTAAGTACATAACATTCGAATAAAGTCTGGAAAGAAATGAGATGCGCTATGAAGATATATGTGAGCACACTGTGCACTTAGTCAATAGTGTCCAACTCTTGCGACCCGATAGACGGTAGCCTGCCAGGCTCCTCTGTCCATGGGATTTTCCAGGCAAGAATATCAGAGTGGGTTGCCATTTCCTTCTCCAGGGGATCTTCCCAACCCAGGGATCGAACCCAGGTCTCCTGCATTGCAGTCAGACTCTTTACCAACTGAGCTACGAGGGAAGCCCATGAAGATATATGGGGGAAGAATATCCCAGCAAGTGCAAACTCTAGGGTGACTGTCTTAGATATATTTAAGGAACAGTGAAGAGACCAGAGAGGCTAGAATGATGTAAACAAAGCAGAGAGTGATAGAAGGTGTAGTCAGAGAGACAGTGGGGAAACTAGATTATATAGAATCTGATGGGCCATTGTAAGAATTGGTTTTTACTCTGAAAGATATGAGAAACCAAGGCCAGGATTTTGAGCAGAAGTGATTTGATCTGACATATATTTAAAGGGGCAGGATGCTATGTAAAGAACAGACTGAGTATAGTGAAGGGTAAACACAGGGAGAACTGTTAGGAGGGTTTTTTTTTCAGTAATGCAAGAAAGAGAAGATGGTGTCTTGAATCAGGCTAACAGTGATACAGGCGGTTAAAAAATGGTCAGACTGTGGACATATTCTGAAGGTAGAGCCAACAGAATTTGCTGATGGACTGGATATGGGGCATGGAATCAAAAATAACTTTAAAGATTTTGGCTTAAGTTATCAGAATAGAGATGCCTTTTAGAGAAAGGGAGAAGGCTGCAGGAAATGAAGATTTGGTGAAGGGGAAATCAGTTTGAGTTAGCATAGGAGATGTCTACGATTTTTTTAGGCAAAATAGAGATACCAATTTAGGAGTAATTAGTGGGGCTTCCCTGGTGGCTCAGAGGTTAAAGCGTCTGCCTGCAATGCAGGAGACCTGGGTTCGATCCCTGGGTCGGAAAGAACCCAAGAAGGAAATGGCAACCCACTCCAGTATTCTACCTGGAGAATTCCATGGATGGAAGAGCCTGATGGGCTACAGTCCACGGGGTCACAAAGACTCGGACACGACTGAGCGACTTCACTTTCACTCTCAGTGGTTAAAGGTATTTAAAGTTGTAAGATGATTAGAGTGATTAGAGAATGAATGCAGATAGAAATGAGAAAAGATCTTGGACTAGCTTGGGACAATCCATTTTTTAGGTGCTAGAAGAGAACGAAAAACCAGAAAAATGAAGAGGTATAGCCAGAAATATGGGAGAAAAACTAAGAGAAAGTGGTATCCTTAAAACCAACTAAATAGTTATTTTTTTGGTTTTAATAGTGTCAGATCATTAGGGCCAATTTATCAGATAATGCGAAAATTTGTGGAAGTATTCTGTAGCCCAAAACAATTAAATTATTCTTTAAGAGGGGAATATTTAGTCCATTTTCTGCAATAACATGGCTCATGATTCAGGTTGATAAATAAAAATAAATTATTCCACTTAAACATACCTTGAAAGAACATATTTGGTTACCAGAAAGGTTTAATCTTTCTAGATGTTCATTGGGATCAAGACAGCGACCTTAAATTTAAAAAAACAAGATGAGAAAAAAGTTAAATTTCTCTTTTTACCTCCTATTCGTATCTTGTCATGTTTCTGAGTTGTATATGACCATCTTTTCCTAACAGTAACATTGCACAATTAGTAACCACTGATCAATGGGTAGTATTTCCATAACCTTTAATTATAGATTTAGAAATGCTTTGTAAAGACATCATACAAAAAGTCTAAAAGAAAGAAATCTAAGACTGTACTTTTTATACTAATAAAAATTATTGTAACATTATCTAATATTTCAAATGAAACTATACATACCAATGCTGCTTATTAGATTTCCAGCAAGGTTGAGATCATTTAAATTCTTCAAAGTTTGCAAGCCCTAAAAATTTAGGCAACATATAATTTAGAAGAAATCATTAAAAATCTATGTTTATAAGTCATCTGAGCAAGCTGGTTAGCTCTCCTGGTGTTTCAAGCACTGGGTGCTGATTTCTTTACAAGCTCAGAACTCAGTGCAGCCTACCTTGTTCTCTGGAAGCTGGAGAGAATTACTGAAGGAGAAGGGAACAGGGAGCGGAGTAGAGAGGAAAAGAGGAGGCGGAGGAAAAAGAACACATAGAGAGCTAGTTATATATAAAACTTCTCTAAACCTCCTTTTTATTTTTAACTCTCAAAGAAGAAATAACATCTTACCTCCCAGACATGGTGGAAGGAATAAAGAAAATTATGCATATGAGGTTCTCTATATGTTATAATATGCTATATATGCATTAGTTCTCAACAATAATTAAACTAGTCATGAATATTTCTTGGACACTGGTTAAACTCTACAGGAGTATTGACTTTAAATACAAATCACTGAAATTATCTTACCTCAATATATTTAATTGCATTGTGGTTCAGCCAAAGAACCTCCAATCTGGATAATTTCTCTAAATTTTCTATTTTAGAAATTTTATTATAATATAAGTACAGCTTTTCTAAACTTCTGCATTCTTGAAGACCTCCAATTTTCTGTTAAAAAAAAAAAAGGAGGCTGAATATTTATGTTTTATTAATCCTTCCAATAAGGTACATTTTAAGTACATTTTCCTTTAAAAATCACATTTTCAGAATAGACTGCAAAATCAATACCCAGCAAAATGAACTGAAATTAAAAAATCATATAATTGCTCTACTTAAATACAACTATTTTCCATTTTCATATTCTCTAAATTTTAATCAATTTGATACCTATTTTATATGGTTATAGTCATAATACCTAGACAATTTTGTGGGATTTTTTAAACTTAAAGCCATCTAAAAAAATGTTTTTATAATCTTTCAAATTACAGTATTTACAAAATATTTCATGTTTATAATAATTTTCTTAGAAATAATCTCATATGATTATTTGTTTCAAAAATTTAACTACTATAAATAATATTACAACAAATAACTTTATGTATAGAGTTTTCTGCTTTTAATTACTTCTCTAGGATAAAATCTTAGAATATGGATTTCTGAGTCAAAAGGTATATACCTATCTCTGGCTCTTGATTTATTCTGCAATATGGCTTTTCAATACAGATGTTATAATTTTCACACAACCAATAGTGTTAAAATAAACCAGTTTTACTATGAAGCAATACTGGGTATTACTTGATTTGATTTGATTATTAAAAAGTAAAATGTGTCTATTTTTAGGTTATTTCTATTTTATCCTTTGTATACATCTATTTTTATATTTTGCCCATTTAAATGTTTCTTTTGTTTTACTGGGTGAAGGGTTTAATTCATCATGTATGAATTTATCTGTTTTGATCCATGCCTCAAGCATATACTTCAATGAATTATTTTCCAAAGCCAAATAATTTAGTACAAATACTTCACGTAAAGTTATGTTTAGACTTACCTCTATGCAGCATTCAGCAATCCAAAGTTCTTTAAGCTGTAAACAAGTTTCTAGTCCTGAAATTTCTTTTATATCTTGAGCAACAACTGTGAGACTTGTTAAGTTAGGAAATAATGACAATCCAACTATACGAGGATACCCTGAGAAAAACATTTCCAGTTTTGAAGTATCTGATCCTTCTTGTCCAATCATCTCATAAGATAAACCATTGCATAAACACTGTTTTCAAAAAAGAAATTGGGTTATTACCTTTTTAAGATAATAAATTATTTTTGATATTAGAAATTATAAACTGTGTTTTACTGATGACATTTTGACTCACAAGGAGAAAAGCTGTACCACATATATGTTTTTTCTCTACTTCCAAAGATCATAGAAGAAATCTCTAGATAAACTCCAGAGAGGTGTAAAAATATTTCATTTAATATTCTTACAAATGTAGTTGAAAAGAAATCTGGTTTTGACTCACCAGTTCTTTAATTATGTCGTGTTGGTTTACGTTTTCACTTTCAATCATCTTCCATTAAAAATAAAGGTTATAATAATATATCTGTTAAGAAAAAGGAAAAGTTGAACTAAGTACCAGAGTCTGCCATATCATGTAAAGCAATCAACATTACTTAGGTGGACTTACCTGTGACTTAACATTTTCCAACAGTACATTACCAAGAATGTCTAGACCCCAAGACAGTCCATTCCATATCTGAAATATTCTCTTAGAAAGTTATTTTTTTATTCTGAACTTAATTCTGTCTCTCCATAACTCCTCCCCATTCGCTGTCATTTTACCTCCTGCATTCAAATAAAACAAGCATAATTTTTCTTCCACTTTATGAGCCTTTAATAGTTGAAGAACATAATCAGCTCTCATCTATACCTTTATCTTGCCCAAGTTCATGACTTTTAGTTCTCTTACTAGAAAGATTCTTGTTTTTCTTCCTTGAATCAGTTCCAGTTCATTCTTTCTATTATGTTGTGATGTCCCAAACTGAATACAGTTTTCTAAGTATAGTTAGCAAAGAAAAGAATCCTCAGGACTTAGTAACATACCATAGGCATGGCAATAAGTGTTTATTAAAATGAATTAGTCAACTTCTTAGTGGTATGAAATACTAAATAACTACATAGCTTCAATAAAATGTAGGCTACTGTCATTAATTTTTATTTTATTTTAATATAAACTTTTTTAATTGGAGGCTAATTACTTTACAATATTGTATTGGTTTTGCCATACATTGACATGAATCTGCCATGGGTGTACATGTGTTCCCCATCCTAAACCCCCTATCCACCTCCCTCCCCATCCCATCCCTCTGGGTCATCCCAGTGCACCAGCCCCGAGCACCCTGTCTCATGCATTGAACCTGGACTGGTGATCTGTTTCACATATGATAATATACATGTTTCAGTGCCATTCTCCCAAATCATCCCACCCTCGCCCTCTCCCACAGAGTCCAAAAGACTGTAATATATTCATTATATTGTTCCAGATAAATACTATTTAGAAAAATATAAAACCAATACAATGTTGTAAAGTAAAATAAATAAATAATTTAAATAAATAAAAATAAGAATATAGGAATCCTGGTCTTAATATGTTGTTGTTCAGTCACTCAGATTTGCTTGACTCTTTGCGACCCTATGGACTGCAGGACACCGGGATTCCCTGTCCTTCACTATCACCCAGACTTTGCTCAAACTCACGTCCATTGAGCGGTGATACCACCCAACCTCTCATCCTCTGTCGCTCCCTTCTCCTCATGCCCTCAGTATTTCCCAGAATCAGGGTCATTTCCAACGAATCGGCTCTTTGCATCAGGTAGCCAAAGTACTGGAGTTTCAGCTTCAGCATCAGTCCTTCCAATGAATATTCAGTACTGATTTCGTTTAGGTTTGACTGGTCTGATCTCCTTGCTGTTCAAGGGACTCTCAAGAGTCTTCTCCAGCACCACAGTTCAAAAGCATCAATTCTTCGGGGCTCAGCTTTCTCAATGGTCCAACTCTCACATTCATACATGACTACTGGAAAAACCATAGCTTTGACCAGATGGACCTTTGTCGGCAAAGTGATGTCTCTGCCTTTTAATACACTGTCTAGGTTTGTCATAGCTTTTCTACCAAGGAGCAAGCATCTTTTAATTTCATGGCTGCAGTCACCGTCCACAGTGATTTTGGAGCCCAAGAAAATAAAATTTGTCACTGTTTCCATTGTTGCCCCATCTATTTGCCATGAAATGATGGGACCAGATGCCATGATCTTAGTTTTCTGATTGTTGAGTTTTAAGCCAGCTATTTCACTCTCCTCTTTCACCTTCATCAAGAAGCTTTTTAGTTCCTCTTCACTTTCTGCCATTAGGGTGGTGTCATCTGCATATCTGAGGTTATTGATATTTCTCCCTGAAGTCTTGATTCCAGCTTGAGTTTCAGCCAACTCGGTATTTCTCATGATGTACTCTGCATATAAGTTAAATAAGCAGGGTTACAATATACAGCCTTGACGCACTCCTTCCCCAATTTTGAATCAATTCATTGTTCCATGTCCGGTTCTCACTGTTGCCTCTTGACTTGCATACAGGTTTCTCAGGAGGCAGGTAAGGTGGTCTAGTATTCCCATCTCTTGAAGAATTTTCCAGTTTGTTGGATCCACACAGTCAAAGACTTCAATGTAGCCAATGAAGCAGAAATAGATTTTTTTTTACTTCCTTGCTTTCTCTATGATCTAACGGATGTTGGCAATTTGATTTCTGGTTCCTCTGCCCTTTTTAAATCCAGCTTGTTCATCTGGAAGTTCTCAGTTCATGTATTATTAAATCTTGAAGGATTTTGAGCATTACCTTACTAGCATGTGGAAAACTGGTAGGATGTGAAGTCAGAGAAGTGGGGTGGATTTCTTTTTGAATAAGATGTAAAGCTATATGAGGATTTTGAATCAAAGAATAACATGAGCTGTCTTGGGTTTTGAAAACGATTGCCCTTGCTACTGTGTTGAAAATGGACTGCAGGGGTTGATGGGAGAAGCAAGGAAATCAGTCAAGGAGCAGTTGTAATAAGGTGAGAAAGGGTGGCAGCTGGAACTGGGTGGTTGTAGTGAAGATGGTGAGCAGTGGTTAGACGATAGATCTACTGAAAGTAATACTGATCATTCCTTCCCTGCTTCCAATTGGCAGCTATCTCTTTATACTATTCTTGGACAATCCCCAAATATTACAGCATAGGAGTGGCCAGACAAGGGAGCATGCAGCAAAGAACTACCTGAAGGAGTTTAGATACTCCATCAGAGGCCCACATAGAGATGCAGACTACAGTCTTCCCTCCTAGGTTTACTTGGATGGCATCCCAAGTAAAGGGGGACCCCTACATTCTGGTTTAATGTCTGTGAGCACCAAAGGAAAAGTCTGTCTGCCCACCACCACACAAGGGACAAAACCTGCCTTTAGTACCCCCAGAGTCACCAAACAGCGATCCAAGTTTTCTAGCCTATAGTCTATGCCCAAGATATCTATTAGAGAAGATATTAACTGCTCCTTTCATTACTCACTAAATTATCATATGTACCTGAGTCTAATTTTGGACTTTCTAATCTGTGCTTTCCGTTAGCTCTATTTATTCCTACAGTATTATCTTGTATTAATAACTGATTTATATTGTAAATTTCTACCTCATTTATTTTTTTTGAAATTTTCTGGTTATTCTTTCATATTTATTTTTCCAAATAAGATTTATAATTATTTTGCATTTAGTTTTAAAAATTCACTTGGGACTCTGACTGAGATTAGATTGAAAAAATTAATTTAGGGAAAACTTCCACCTTTCCAATATTGAATCTTCCTTTAGAACAAGATATAACTCTCCATTTATTCAAGAAGACTATTTTTTCTTTATTCTTTCAAACTTTTTATTTTATGTTGAAGGATAGTTGATTACCAATGTTGTGATAGTTTCAGTTGTACAGCAAAGCGATTCAGTTACACATATACATGAATCTATTCTTTTTCAAAGACTACTTTTTCTTCAGAGAGAAATATGCATATTTGTGATATCAACCTTTCTTTCACTTCACCTTAACTTCTCTTCACCAGTGCCCTCACTTAGGAAAAACCCTGTTGTAATTCAATAGTTAATTAGTGAAACAAAAGTTAACTTAAAATCCTCAAATTATATATTTTTATAACTACATCTGAATTATTTGATTATGCATAATTAATAATACATAATTATGGACCTTTCTGGCATTCACAAACCTCCTATGTTTTCTCCAAACTCAAGTGGTCCTAAGGCTTCCTTCCAACTTCTGATTCCATCTAGAGGTGAGTGTCCTGATGCCCAGCTTGTACTCACTCTCCTGCACCTGGGAAAGCTCTTTTCAGGACCTGTCCATCTAAGAAACTGCAGGTCTTCTCAAGTTTCTCCAGGGAGCCAGGAGCCACCAGGAGCATCTATAGCTTTCATCCTTCAAATCTCAAGCCTTGGATTGATCCAGTCACTTCTGATCTCTGCTCTGGAGTGCTGCTGAAAGATTTCACTTGACTGGTTGGTCATATGAGTTGAAATCACTACAAATGCTCGGTCTCTAACCTGAGTTGAATCCAGCAACAGATATTTTATATTTTCCTCTTCAACTTCCTCTCCTAAAGAGTAGGACCAGAGATACAGACCCGAGATTCACAACATCTGGACTATTTTAAACTTTCACCACTCACCTCAAGTTCTCTCTCTCACTCAGTAGATGATCTTGTTCCTATTTTCACAGAGAACAATGATGCCATGATACCATGAGATAGACACTTCTTAAATTCCCATACCTCTTAAAATATATAGCTGACCCTTGAGTAACACAGGTTTGAACTGCACAGGCCCACTAATATGCAGATATTTTCCCATAGTAAATACTACAGTACTACATGGTTCATCATGCATAATGCCAGACTGGATGAAGCACAAGCTGGAAACAAGATTGCAGGGAGAAATATCAATACCTCAGACATGCAGATGACACCACCCTTATGGCAGAAAGTGAAGAGGAACTAAGAGCCTCTTGATGAAAGTGAAAGAGGAGGCTGAAAAAGCTGGCTTAAAACTCAACAATCAGAAAACTAAGATCATGGCATCTGGTCCCATCACTTCATGGCAAACAGATGGGGAAACAATGGAAACAGTGACAGACTTTATTTTCTTGGGCTCCAAAATCACTGCAGATGGTGACTGCAGCCATGAAATTAAAAGATGCTTGCTCCCTGGAAGAAAAGCTATGACAAATCTAAACAGCATATTAAAAAGCAGAGACATTACTTTACTGACAATGGTCCATCTAGTCAAAGGTATGACTTTTCCAGTAGTCATGTATGCTTATGAGAGTTAGACCACAAAAAAAGCTAAGTGGTGAAGAACTGATGCTTTTGAACTGTGGTGTTGGAGAAGACACTTGAGAGTCCCTTGGACTGCAAGGAGATCAAACAAGTCAAACCTAAAGGAAATCAGTCCTGAGTATTCATTGGAAGGACTGATGCTGAAGCTGAAGCTCCAGTACTTTGGCCACCTGATGTGAAGAACTGATTCACTGGAAGAGACCCTGATGCTGGGAAAGACAGAAGGCAAGAAGAAAAGGGGATGACAGAGGATGAGATGGTTGGATGGCATCACTGACTCGATGGCCATGAATTTGAGCAAGCTCCAAGAGTTGGTGATGGACAGGGAAGCCTGGTATGCTGCAGTCCATGGGGTCACAAAGAGTTGGACATGACTGAGCAACTGAAATGACTGACTGACATGGTCCATGCCTTCCTGAATTTGAGGATAAGGAGAAACAAAGGATAAGCTGGCTAACTATGAGTTATATGTGGATTGTTCAAGAGTCAGCTGTGTTTATTTCATTTTCTGATTCATCTTAGAAAAAGTATTCTTTCTCCTGTCCCAAATGATTCCCTTTTCCTGTGTACTCAACCCACTCTCTTCAGACTCTTCAGAACACTGATCTGCCAAATTTTTCTTCTTTTCATTTATTCCCATCTTTCCTTCTCTAGGGTCTCTTTTCTCTTCATACACAAATATTAGGTCATTATTATCTTAAAAAAAAAAAGTTCTCCTATCCTATATTCAATGATTAGCTGATTTTAGATCCCTTTACAAAAACCTTTTAGATATGTCATTAGCACCATATTAGAGCATTAGCAAACATAGGGAGTAATTAGCAACACTTCAGTACCTCTATTCAGTTCTCAATTTACTGCTGTCTCAGTGGGGACACCTCAGGCAACTGCATCTTCTTTTTCCAGGTCAACACTGGTTTAATGTCAAAGACACTGGACATGTTTTAGCTCTTAACTTGACTGAGATGAAATCTGATGATGCTGATAACTCTTTAAGTTTTCTTTTTTGGTTTGACTTTTTCTCCTTGACTTTTCTCTACTTGTTATTTAATGCCTAATTTTCTGATTAATAGTATCCTTCTTGGTGGAAAATTACTAATTTTTATCTTGCTTTTTTCTGTTCAATAACCCAACTACCCACATGGAAAGCTCCATCAGAATGTGTCTCAAACTCAGTATGTTCAAAACTGAACTTATTATATTTTCTAGCCAACCTGCTTCTCCTAATGCATATTTTCTCTTGGTAAATGACATCATTGTTCTAATTATTCAAGTAAGAAGCCTGGAACTGATGCTCAATCACTCTTTCATTCTTTCCCCCACTTTTGCTCATTCATTAAATCATTCCGCATATACGTACTTCTAAAGTGTACTTGTTAAATGTCTATCAAGTTTTTTTTTTTCTCCCCTCTATCCAATTGCTTCTGTTTTGATTCAGGTTTTCATTACTTCAACTTAACAGAAGTTTTCCCTATAGTCTCACTTCCTGCCAATCTATCCTCTATATTACCATGATGCCAATTACTCAGTCATGTCTGACTCTTTGCGACTCCATGGACTGTAGCCTGCCAGGCTCCCCTGTCCATAGGATTCTCCAGGCAAGAATACTGGAGTGGGTTGCCATTATCCTTCTCCAGGTGACCTTCCCGACCCAGAAATTGAACCCACATCTCCTGTGTCTCCCGCATTGCAGGCGGATTCTTTACCACTGAGTCACCTGGGAAGCCAGCAACCTCCCAAAAGGGAAATTCGCTCACGCTACTAAGGGGAGTAGGCATGAATACCCTTGCAAGGTATTCATGGTGTCCAAACTCTAACTCCTGCCTACCTTTCAAGCTCATCAACTATAAATTCCTGAGAGCATCCCAGGCTCTGGCCACAACTATAGTTCTCTGAATGGCATGGGATATTTCTGTACTTTGGCATATGCTGTTTCCCCTCCCTAACTTTCCCTTGACTTTATGGCATACTCCATATGCCCTTAAAAATTTAAATCAAGGGTCTTCTATGTGAAGACTTTAATTCTGTCTGTATTATAATCATTCTCCTGCTCATAATTCCAATAAAGGCCAGAATATGGCATATATACACCTGTCCTACTGTACTGTGATACTTCCAGGTCTTTGTTCCTTACCAGGTTACATGTTCACTGAAGGCAGGGACAACCACCCTATCACAGTGCCTGACACATGCTTGGTATTTGATAGCAATTTATTGTATGGTTTGAATTAGTTGTCATGCCACAGGGTCCTATATGGTATAACTTAAAGAAATATTGGGTTGGCTAAAAAGTTCATTTGGGTTTTCCACAAGATGATACCTAAAGCATTTGGCCAACCTAATACCTTAAGTTTTACATGACTGGTCAGAGTAGAACAATAAATAGAATTCAAAGGACCATGTTTCTGTCTGCCATGAGAGCTGGGGAAAGTGTCATTGTGAGAAAATCAATTTCTTTTCTACAAACTACAAGGCCTGTATGGTCAAATTGTTTCCTGCCTTGGGTATAAAGCGATCAGAATCCCATCTATTATTACTGATGCGCCAAACAAATGCCCTTCCAGTTCTAGGTGAGCGGTACCAAGGGTGTCCAAGGAGCACTTCCTTTTCTCAGTAAAGGCTGCACAGATGGCTGTGTGCCACCCTCCCTCTCCTTTTCTTCTTCAGCTTTGCTCCGGTAAACCTGATGGCCTCAGATAAAGTCACGTCACTGTCTCTCATTATTATCATCATCTCCACTGCACCATTACAAGGGTCTTTTGACCTCAACGTTGCTTTTCTCTTATCTTCCTCCTGGTGTGGCCAGAGAGAGAGTGAGGAGAGGGGAGCAAAGACTCCTGGGTCTTGCTTAGAGATGAGGTACTCCCAAAGGCCACCAGGTTATAGTCACTCACCTTATCCAGAGACAGGATGGATTCCGGGGCAATCGGAGACAGAGTAGCGTCCACTCCCGCCTCTTAATCCCAGTCTTGCAGCAGCAGGCTGGACACCCTCCCTTTCCTGTGGCCTGGTGTGTACACAACTGCCCGCTGCGGTTACCTAGGAAACCTGCTCTCCGCCTCCCGCGACCTCCGGGTGGGGAGGGGGTGAGAGGGGCGGGGAAAGCGGTGGCCGACCAGTTTCTGGATCACGTGGCAGCAAGCTACAACCAATCAGCAGAGGTAGGGGTCCATCCGGAAGACCCCGCTGGTGCTCCTGGGAAATGGTGGGGAGGAACGCCCCGCTCCGCGGGTCTTTTGGACTCTGCATGTGTCTTTTCACCCGCCTTCGCCAGATCAGAGGCCCGCTTGGGAAGCAACGACTTACAGCGGGGACCTAGTCGTTGCCTCTTCCAGTCCCGGCTGTTTCCCACTGAAAATCTTTGACCTTCGGGGTGTGGAAGCCAGGAGCCTCGCTGAACTTGAACCCCCAAAGCATGATGCTGTGATGTCACAAGGCGGCCGGACACCCCAGGCCCTGATATCCCCACGCGCCCCTCGGTCCAAACGCCGGCGACCGCCGCTCTCCCGGAATGTACCTGACCGCAGCCGGAAGCCGCTGAGCGCAGAGCGAGCCGAATCGAAGGACAGCGCAGGCCAACCTAATGCCCTAGTGATCTCCAGAGAAGACCTGGACCCTCCAACGGTCTTCTTGTCGTTCGCCGACAAGCTTTTGAGGGTCGTTTAAGCACTCCAAAGTATACTGGTGGCCAAACTTTTACAAAATAAAGTAAAATTTAAAGCGGGGATGGGAGGAACTTTTAAGAGTGGACAGAGGGCTGAGAAATGAATGAACTTAGGCTATCAAACTGCTGGTCTCATTTCATTCTCTAGATAAGCGCTGTTCCACATGGTAGCCATTTAGCTACAGCCGCGTGAAAGGTGGCTTGTCCGAACTGAGATGTAATATGAAACACAAGACCTAGCATGAAAAATATATGTATTGATCACATGTTGAAATGATAAATAGTTTTCATATATTGGTTTACGTGAAAATACTTTATTAAAACTACTGGGTTTTGTTTGTTTGTTTGTTTTGTTTTACATTTTAAAAGAGGCGATTAGAAAATTTAAATTACCTGTGTGATTTCTATTATGTTTCTGTTGGACAGCGCTATTATGTTTTTTGAGGTTGATTTATGTAGAATATTTATGACGTTCAGTTCATGCAAAATAATGTAAGTTCTGTTTTCTGTCACCAGGTGGCTGCCTCATTCAATAGACTATATTTTAAAACTGCTTTCTCCTGAAACATATGACTGCAGATATTTTACTATATTTTCATTTCAAATATTTTACTTGTAATATTGACTGTTTATGTAACATATATAAATGTAAACATACATAAACATAGAAAAAGATAAGTTTTACTTGCATGTTTTTTATTCCTCAGAAATTTCAGTTTGTCATTAATTAACTAAAATTAATTAAAAGATTTGTGGTTTAGGAGATTTAAAAAAGGACCAGAAAAATCTGATTTGTATTATCATCTCTGAAAATCTAACTGAACAAGATGACCTGACTATAGAGTGTATAGATAACAATAGTTTCAATATCTAAATTTTTAGATTAAGAAATTGAATCAGAAGTCAATTAGATGAATTCAGTTCAGTTCAGTTCAGTCACTCATCCTATCCTACTCTTTGCGACCCCATAGTCTGCAGCATGCCAGGCTTCCCTGTCCATCACCAACTCCTGGAGCCTACTCAAACTCATGTCCATTGAGTCAGTGATGCCATCCAACCATCTTATCCTCTGTCATCCCATTCTCCTCCTGCCTTCAATCTTTCCCAGCATCAGGGTTTTTTCCAGTGGCTTGGTTCTTCACATCAAATGGCCAAGTATTAGAGCTTCAGCTTCAGCATCAGTCCCTCCAATGAATATTCAGGACTGATTTCCTTTAGGATGGACTGGTTGATTCTCCTTGCAGTCCAAGGCACTCCCAAGAGTCTTCTCCAACACCACAGTTTGAAAGCATCAATTCTTCGGCACTCAGCTATCTTTATAGTCCAACTCTCACATCCATACATGACTACTGGGAAAACCATAGCTTTGACTAGACAGACCTTTGTTGGTAAAGTAATGTGTCTGGTTCTTAATATGCTGTCTAGGTTGGTCATAGCTTTTCTACCAAGGATCAAGTGTCTTTTAATTTCATGTCTGCAGTCACCATCTGCAGTGATTTTGGCGGCCACCTCCCCCCAAAAATATCAGCCACTGTTTCCACTGTTTCCCCATCTGTTTGCCATGACGTTCCGTGGATGACTTTTATTTGGGGGGGGGGGGGCTCCAAAATCACTGCAAACGGTGGCTGCAGCCATGAAATTAAAAGATGCTTACTCCTTGGAAGAAAAGTTGTGACCGACCTAGAGAGCATGTTAAAGAGTAGAGACATTGCTTGTCAACAAAGGTCCATCTAGTTAAGGCTATGGTATTTCCAGTAGTCATGTATGGATGTGAGAGTTGGACTATAAAGAAAGCTGAGTGCAGAAGAATTGATGCTTTTGAACTGTGGTGTTGGAGAAGACTCTTGAGAGTCCCTTGGATTGCAAGGATATCCAACCAGTCCATCCTAAAGGAGATCAGTGCTGGGTGTTCATTGGAAGGACTGATGTTGAAGTTGAAACTCCAGTACTTTGGCCACCTGATGTGAAGAGCTGACTCATTTGAAAAGACCCTGGTGTTGGGAAAGATTGAAGGTAGGAGGAGAAGGGGATGACAGAGGATGAGATGGTTGGATGGCATCACCAACTCAATGGACATGAGTCTGTGTAAACTCCCGGAGTTGGTGATGGACAAGGAGGCCTGGCATGCTGCAGTTCATGGGGTCACAAAGAGTCAGACATGACTGAGCAACTGAACTGAACTGAACTGAACTGATGCCATGATCTTAGTTTTCTGAATGTTGAGTTTTAAGCCTACTTTTTTCACTCTCTTCTTTCCCTTTCATCAAGAGGCTCTTTAGTTCTTCTTTACTTTCTGCCATAAGGGTGGTATCATCTGCATATCTGAGGATATTGATATTTCTCCCGGCAATCTTGATTTCAGCTTGTGTTTCATCTAGCCCAGCATTTCTCATGATGCACTCTGCATATAAGTTAAATAAGCAGGAGGAAAATATACAGCCTTGACGTACTCCTTTCCTGATTTGGAACCAGTCTGTTGTTCCATGTCCAATTCTAACTGTTTCTTCTTGACCTGCATACAGATTTCTCAGGAGGCAGGTCGGGTGGTCTGGTATTTCCATCACTTTAAGAATTTTCCACAGTTTGTTATGATCCACACAGTCAAAGGCTTTGGTGTAGTCAATAAAGCAAAAATAGATATGTTTCTGGAACTCTCTTGCTTTTTCGATGATCCAGAGAATGTTGGCAATTTGATCTCTGGTTCCTCTGCCTTTTCTAAATCCAACTTGAACTTCTGGGAGTTCACGGTTCACAGACTGTTGAAGCCTGGCTTGGAGAATTTTGAGCATTACTTTGCTAGCATGAGATATGAGTGCAATTGTGCGGTAGTTTAAACATTTTTTGGCATTGCCTTTCTTTGGGATTGGAATGAAAACTGACCTTTTCCAGTCCTGTGGCCACTCCTGAGTTTTCCAGATTTGCTGGCATACTGAGTGTAGCACTTTCACAGCATCATCTTTTAGGATTTGAAATAGCTCAACTGGAATTCCATCACCTCCACTAGCTTTGTTCCTAGTGATGCTTTCTAAGGCCCACTTGACTTTGCATTCCAGGATGACTGTCTCTAGGTGAATGATCACACCACCGTGGTTATCTGGGTCATGAAGATCTTTTTTGTATAGTTCTTCTGTGTATTCTTACCACCTCTTCTTAGTATCTTTTGCTTCTATTAGGTCCATACTATTTCTGTCCTTTATTGTGCTCATAAATGTTCCCTTGGTATCTCTAATTTTCTTGAAGAGTCTCTAGTCTTTCCCATTCTTTTGTTTTCCTCTATTTCTTTGCATTGATCACTGAGGAAGGCTTTCTTATCTCTCCTTGCTATTCTTTTGGAACTCTGCATTCAGATGAGTATATCTTTCCTTTTCTCCTTTGCCTTTAGCGTCTCTTCTTTTCTCAGCTATTTGTAAGGCCTTCTCAGACAACCATTTTGCCTTTTTGATTTCTTTTTCTTGGGGATGGTCTTGATCACTGCCTCCTGTACAATGTCACAAACCTCTATCCACAGTTCTACAGGCACTCTGTCTATCAGATCTAATCCCTTGAATCTATTTGTCACTTCCATTGTATAATCATAAGAGGTTTTATTCAGGTCATACCTGAATGGCCTAGTGGTTATCCCTACTTTCTTCAATTTAAGTCTGAATTTGGCAATAAGAAGTTCATGATCTGAGCCAGTCACCTCCCGGTCTTGTTTTTGCTGACTATGTAGAGCTTCTCCGTCTTTGGCTGCAAAGAATATAATCAATCTGATTTCAGTCTTGACCATCTGGTGGTGTCCATGTGTAGAGTCTTCTCTTGTGTTGTTGGAAGAGGGTGTTCGCTATGCCCAGTGCGTTCTCTTGGCAAAACTCTGTTAGCTTTTGACCTGCTTCATTTTGTACTCCATGGCCAAATTTGCCTGTTACTCCAGGTATCTCTTGACTTCCTACTTCTGCATTCCAGTCCTCTACAATGAAAAGGACATCTTTTTTGGGTGTTAGTTCTAGAAGGTCTTGTAGGTCTTCATAGAACTGTTCAGCTTCAGCTTCTTCAGGTGAATTATGTAAATCAAACTTCTCGTTTTGGGAGATACAACTCTTTTGCATAACAGTATAGGGGTTATCTACTTTGGATTGTTAGAAATCTGTTGTGGTTTATCTAATCAGTAAAAGACTGGGAGAGAGCTAACTGTTTTCTTTATACTATATAATGAGTAATTTTAAGAATGTTATTTCTAGGTAAAGGTCAAGGCTTTGGTCAGCAGTTGAGTCAGAGTTTACTATATGGCTGTGGACTGGTAACCACTGATAAGTTGCCAAGCTAAAGCCTTTGTCCTGAGCAATTGCCTCAGGACAGAATTGCTTGTTGTTAGCTTATTCTGGATGGTATTTGGAGCAAAAGGTGATTATAGTTAAAACCAGAAGAAGAATGCAGAATCAGTGACCATTCTTGTTAATCACCTTTTCCCATTTTAAAGCTTCTTTATGATATAGTTTTATGTGTCTGTACAAGAAACAATAGAAATTGAAGCCATTAAAAGTCAAACAGTCTAAGTGAAAGAAGACTTTGCTTCATTCATCGGTCTGTTCACAACCCTAGGTAAGGGCCAAAACATAAATTTACATTTACTTATGGATAAAGGAATCTTGAACCTGAAAACAATTGGGAAGATATAGTACCACTGATTATGGCACACTTATCATGTCACCACTTGAATTAAAGAAGAATCATTTAAACAAAATAAAGATGACTTTATAGACCTAAATAAGAAAATCTTTGTTAACTAAAATCTTTTGAATTGATAGTCAGATTGATTTCCCTCAAAGCCTTATTCTTACTGGTAATAGTGGATACATCTAAATTACAATTTGGCTTTGTAATGTCTTCAAGTTTAATGTCAGAAAATGAAAAATCTGGAGATTTCAAATGCTGGTTTAATTTTTATGTTCTTGTTGACATTTGATCCTTATGCAAATGAGTACTTTCCAGTTAATAATTTGTTAGATTATCTGTGAAAATTTGCTGTCACATGTTTGAGCTTGATATATCATGAAAACATGAAGGTAGCACAATTTAGGATTTACTTCAGCAGTGGAAGAGATGATTATGTGGCAACATAAAGTCATCGGTAGGGGTCCTCTTATTACCAATGTCTGGAAATGAACATATATGATTCAATTAAAAGGTAAAAGATGTCCTGAAATAAAATTTTAATTAGACCAACATAATGCTGTTTCTGATGAGTCTATCTAAAAAAGTCATATATTCTCTGTCCATGATTTGTTGACATGTAATTAATGCACAAGCTTTTCTTAAAGGGCAGCTAGAATGGAATTGTCAAAAGGCACTTACTCTGCTTGAGACAACATAACCTCCTTATTTTACCTTCCTCGTTCTGTTTGTATTTAGATTTATGGTAGCAAATTGAAGGACAGTGAATTTAAGAAGAGATGGTAATCTTAATTCACTAGAAAGCTGATCAGTTCTTTGTGTGGGAGAATTCTTTCCTCTGCCTTCTTTCTTTTGTGTCTTTTACTATACCTCAGGCTCAGAACAGACACGACTGAGCATACACACACACAACAGGCTCAGAAAGTTGATTATATCCTCAGCTCACAGCACAGTATCATCATTTGTCCATATAAGGCCCTTATTTTATTTTATATACAGTTCCACCCCCATTCCAATAACAGGCATTAGTTTAATGTTTCTTTTAAACCTTGAGTTGTGCATCTATCTTTGAAAAACAGGCAGTACTATTTTGTGTGTCCATATTTTTTATGTAAAAGTTAGTGTGCTATAAATTGTATTTTGCTTGTGTTTCCTTCTGTGCTATTTGAAGATTGATCCTTATTTCTGTATATCCATGTAGTTTGTTGTTTCTGTACTACATTATTCCATTATATACATCTACCATGTTTTATCTTTTATTTGTTTCCCTAGTGATGGGCATCTAGGTTGACTATAGTAAACGATATGATATTGAACATCCTTGTAATTGTTTTCTGAAGGACATTTTCTCTGGGATATATGCCAGGAATAGAATTATTGTTTTGCCTTTTGCCTCCAATAATTCTAAATTATTGGGCGTCACTAAAATACCATCTGAGAACTTTCTAGAATGGCTGGCCCAGATTTCCCTTTCACCAATAGTGCTTGAGAATTCTCATTCCCCTTTATGGGGAAACACAATTAAACCCCAAATCTCTTGGCAACTCAGAAAACCTCTCCACAGCAGTAGAAGGCAAAGGAAACAGTTTTATTGCTAAATAAACATTAAACCAGAATATGATTTGTATCACAGGAAATCCCCTGTAAAGATGGCAGATGGAAATAAACCTAATCCCTTTATATTGCCAGGCAGATACAACCCATCCCCTACACGTTCTCAAATGATTAACGAGGCCTCAAACAAGAGGACATGACAGCACCATTTGTCAGTGTTCATCCTACATTTACCTGGTAATTGGAATGACCATCTGTGTTAGCCAGTAGGCTTTATCCAAAGAGAAAAAACTCATGTCTTTATGAAAGAAGGTAGTTTTGGAGCAAGGCATCTGCTGGAGTAAGCTCTTACCCTCCCACAGAAACTGGGAGATAGGGGTGTTATGAAGAAAGACTCCATCTTTAATCAAACTTTAGTAAGACGGCCCTGAATCCTCTCTGAATAGGCCTCACACTTAATTTTAGCAAGAATCCTGCTGGGTCATCCTATGAAAATCTTCTAACCATGATATCTGGTTGAATTCCTCCTTCTACCCCACCCCTCCCCCATCCTCAATACCTTACCTCCTGGTCTGCCTTCCTTAATAATTCCATCAAATCTTTTTAGCCAGAAAACTCCTTATCTGTGCTGTTTTCTTTAAGTAATTTTTTATCCACAAACCCCTCTTCACCTTGCTCCTTGGCTGTAAGTCCCCACTGACCCTTGTTGTATGCAGAATGGAACTCTGTACTCAGGTCTCTCTTCCCCTATTCCAATAGTTCCTGCATAAACTATACCATCACCACTTTAATTTCTGTCTGGCTCTTGTTGTCTTTCACTCTATATTCCTTGATGATTCCATTTCAAAAAGATGGCTCTCAGGTCCTTGAGAAAGACATTCCTGGGTTATAAAGTTGGCAAAAGGCTTAGGTTTTTAAGAGAAACAAAGAATTTGAAATTTCAAGTATTCTAAAGAAATGCACTGAAAGAAAAGGCAGAGAGAAGAATCTCTTTACCATTTTTACAATAGGGAAAATTAAAATTTTCTTCTTTCTGGATTTCTATTTACCCTTACACGCATATCTTTGCTGAATGTTTAACGTCTGCCTCCACCACTACACTTCGAGCTCTGTGAGGGCAAGAATCACATCTCTCTATTTCCCGTTGTGTCCACAGCATCTAGCTTAGTGGCTGTCACACAGCGAGTGCCCAAGAAAGATTTGTAGAATGTATGAATACTAAGTAATGTGCCAAGAGCTTTATATAAACAATCATTTATCATTTTGATTTATTAGGCCTAAAACACCCATAGCATCCTATCTCTCCTACACTTGGGGAAAGCAAGAAGTTAATAATTTTGTTTTCATCCACAAACTTACAGGTAATTCCAAGTTTCCTCCCCTTTAAGCAAACTAAATGCTGTATGAAGACTGTGATTTATAAAATACAAATTGATAATAATAGTTTACTCTAAATGTCCAACTTCTTTCTCTGGAATTGTCCCTCCAACATTCAAATCCATGTGGAACTTCACAATATGACCCAATTTGGATTTAGATTCTTCATAGATGTAATTAAGATGAGGTTATTCTGGATTTGAGTAACACCTAAATCCTATGACTGTGTCCTTGTAAGGATGTCATGTGAAGACACAGACACACAGAGAGAAAATCATGTGAGACAGAAGCAGAGATTAGAGTTATATAGCTGCAAGCCAAGGAAAGTATCTTGCCTAAAGTTACACATACAGGAAGGCATCCAGAACAGGACTTGACCCAAGATCCAGAAATAATATTAGAGTTGAGGGCAGAGCCAAGTTTGAGTCAGAGACAAGAAGGATATAACTGCCTCCACCTCTTGTTTGAAGCAGGTTAAATCATTACTAATAGCCCTCTACACACTAGGACCATCTTGTCTTTCCTAATTCCTACCCCAGTTGGTCTAGCTCACCTCCTTCTATTTCTACCACCACTGCCTTAGTTCAAGGTGCAGTTTTTTTGTTTTTACTAGTAGCCTCTAAATTGTTTTCCAGCCACTCATCTTTGTCTGGGCTTCATTGGTGGCTCAGTGGTAAAGAATCCACCTGCCAATGTAGGAGGTGTGTGTTCCATCCCTTGTGTAGGACCATTACCTGGAGTAGGAAATAGCAACCCACTCCAGTATTCTTGCCTGGGAAGTCCCATGGACAAAGGAGCCTGGCTGGCTACAATCCACAGGATTGCAAAGAGTCAGATACGACTGAGCAACTGAGCATGAACAAGCACAAATCTTCGTCCACTAGCCTGTCTTCCTCCTCCAGGTTTACGGACTTAAAAAACAGATCTAACAAAATCATGCTTTAATAGATCTGCCACACATCATCCTTTACATGTCTTTTCATTTGTGCATTCAAATATTGAACTTCTCCTGTGAGTCAACTTCTCCTATGACTCTAGTGAGTCAAGACAGTAGAGATACAGTAAACAAAATAGGTTAAAATAGCTATCTTTATGTGGCTTGCATTCTAATGGAGAAATGACAAATAAAATACATAGCAAGTTAGCTAAAGATAAAGTGCTAAGAAGAAAAGTAAAGAAGAGAAAGGAGGTAAGACGTGTGTGTGTATGTAATCTCAAATTGGATGTCCAAGGAAGGCCACTATCAGTGGATGATATTTGAGTAATGACTAGAAGGAGATGAGGCATGAGTCATGATGATGTCTGGGATACAGTGTTGAATGTGGGGTTTAAAAGAAAGAGGATGATTCTGAAGCTTTGATCTGAGTAATTATAGAAAAGACATGGCATTTTCTGAAATGGGAAAGTGCAAATGAAACAGGTTTTAAGGGTGGGGTGATATTAAAGCATAGACTTGGATATTTTTAGGTTTGAGATTCCTATAAGAAATGCAAGTAGAGAAGCTAAGTAGAAAGTTGGGCTTATGAATCTGGAGTTCAGGAGAGAGGTCCAGGCTGCAAATACAAATATGGGTGTTATCAGCCTAAAGATGGTATTTAGAGTCATTAGACTGAATTAAATTTCCAAAAGAGTACATGTGGGTAGAAAAGAGAAGTTGAAGGCCTAAGCTGTGGGACCCTTGAATATTTAAGTTAAGGGAGATGAGAAAGAACCACCAAAGACTAAGACTCTTAACCAAAAAGTGGGAAGAAATGGATCCAAATGACAGAAACTGAATAATGACAGATCAAGGAAGAGGAAGTCCAAGAATTGAGGTCACTGATGCTACCAAAAAGGACAGTTTCTGCAGAGTGGGTTCAAGAAGAATGGAAGGAAAGAAGTTGGAGATCCTGCCTATTACAGAAAATTCTTTCAAGGAGTTTTGCTATAAAAGGAAGAAGAGAAATGGGGCATACGCTAGAGGAGGAGTAGGGTAAATAAAGACATTTTTCAAGATGAGAGAATAACAGCATACTTTTATGCTAATGAGAGTGGTACGATGGGAACCAAAAAGCATCCAGAAGATAGAGGGAGACGTTGCAGCAATAACTTCGAGGAGTTGAGAGAAGGTGGGTACACACAGGTAACAGGGTTAGTCCTGGCTAAGAGCCTGGATAGGAGATCGGGTAGGGTGAATTGGCAGAGGAGCAGGTAGGTGTGTTCATGTGGTAGTGGAGGTGTGTAGAAGCCCTCTTCTCACGATTTCAGTTTTCTCAGTGAAGAGAAAGGTCATCTGAGAGTAAGAACTTGGAAAGGTGTTGAGGTTTGATGAAAAAGTATGATGTAATAATCCAGGTGAGTGAGTGGACTAGGACAACGGCATATGGTTGCCTAACGGCATTACTTTTCATGAGGCTAGTGATCAGGAATGTAAGTGACTTGTTAGTGTGAATGTGATTTTTCTCCATCCACAGTCAGTTGTGTGTGTGCTAGCATGGAAGATAAGAGTTGAATTTGGCTAAAGGAAAGTGGGCAGATACCTTGAGAGTGTATTCACAGGAAGGTTGATAGTGATTAATCTTGGAATTTAAGCTGGGTGTGGAAGAAAGTGACTTCATGAGGAAGGTAAAGGGGTAAAAGTGGTAGGATCTGTGGATTATGTAAACCAGTGGGGCCACACAAGAAAAATCCCAAATTTTTCAGTTCAGTTCAGTCACTCAGTCATGTCTGACTCTTTGTGACCCCATGCATCGCAGCACGCCAGGCCTCCCTGTCCAGCACCAACTCCCGGAGTTCACTCAGACTCATGTCCATCAAGTCGGTGATGCCATCCAACCATGTCATCCTCTGTTGTCGCCTTCTCCTCCTGTCCCCAATCCCTCCCAGCATCAGGGTCTTTTCCAATGAGTCAACTCTTCGCATGAGGTGGCCAGAGTATTGGAGTTTCAGCCTCAGCATCAGTCCTTCCAATGAACACCCAGGACCTGATCTCCTTTAGGATGGACTGGCTGGATCTCCTTGCAGTCCAAGGGATTCTCATGAGTCTTCTCCAAATTTTTAGCACTTCATATAATACAAGCTCAATTTACCTCTTGCTTCCTCATCCCCAAACCATATTTGGAAGCAGTTTTTCCATCTACATCAAACTTATCATTTCCAGAATACTGCATGGCCTTGCACCACATTACCCTTTTGTATCCACTAGTTCCTAGGCCTCAAATGCTTTTTCCCCCTTTCTGCTTGCCTAGCCTACAGATCTATCTCAGCACCTTCGCTCAATACGCCAGGAGAGTAAGCTGTTCTTTCTTCCCCAACTTGCCCCCAGATCTTGGTTAGTGCTTCTATTACAGATGCAGCACATTTATTTATGGTGAATCTCTTCAACCAGACTGTGATCTTTATGAATCAGGGCTACATCTCATTCATCCTTGCTTTCCTCTGGACAGGTTTAACAAAGTAGAAATAATGCCTGAATGAATAAATAAGTGAATATATACCAGCAGAATAAAGAACTACCACCTCAGTTGGAAACCAAAATAGACTGCAAACTTCTGATTGTTTGCAAACCTATCTGTTTATTACAATCTCTCATAGAATGTTTTTAAGATTCTAAGGACTTTTCCCAGAGAATACCATTCAGCAGGTTTAGATGGAGATTTACAAATTTGTGTTTTAAAAAGTCCTCCAGATGCTGTTAGTAATCAGTCATGTTTGTTGTTGTTTTAGTTGCTAAGTTGGGCCCGACCCTTTTCAGACCCCATGGACTGTAGCCCACCAGGCTCCTCTGTCCATGGAATTTCCCAGACAAGAATTCGGGAGTGGATTGCCATTTCCTTCTCCAGGGGATCTCCCTAACCTAGGGATTGAACCCATGTCTCCTGCACTGTCAGGCAAATTCTTTACCACTGAACCACTAGGAAAGTACCATCTTAAGAAACCTTGGCTAATCACCAAGCTCTAACCAGAAGCTGATTAGATGATGAGGAAACTAGCTTCTTATCTCTTTATTTTCCTTAGAAAAAAATACAAGAATCCTTGATAAAAATGTCCATAATCCACCTTTTTCCCCCTCAAAACTGGTAAAAAACTTAACACTAAGATGATAGTTAATACTAAGAATTGATAGGATAACACTTCTCCCAGGAAAAAAATTCCTCTTGTGGCACAATTTTAAGTTTCTGAAAAAATATATATTTTGTCAAGAGAGTTTATTAACCTGGAATCTTTTTCATGTTAAATGAAGAACACCTAATTCAAATCTTTAAGAAAACTAAAAAAAATTACTGACTTTCACATGCAACAGGTCGAATGTCCAGGGGTAGGAATAAGTTTAGGCAAAGCTACACATCCAGGATTCATTCAAATGAAAATATGTGGACTCAATTTCTCCATCACTCTAATGAGCTTCATTTTTGGAGAGGAGCATCTCCACATAGCACCATCTGCCAGCTTACAGACCTTAATGGAAAGAGGGTGCCTTTTTCCTATGTTTTGCAACACAGTTCTGGTATTCAAGCTGATTGGTCTAATTTGGGTCCCCTGCTCAACTGCAATGCTCTGATTGGCCTGGACTGAGGGGTGGGGTCAGGTCCTTCAGAATCTCTGGTATGCTATAAGAGTGTTGATATTTTGAAGGAAAATTGAGGTGTTCTTACCAGAATGTTGAATGCTGGGAAGGCGAAAACAGATATGTGCTGAAGACGGAGTGGCTGTCCTCACAAGCTTTATATCACAACGTGTAAAGAAATATTACCCCAGATACCCCAAACCAGGTCTCCTTTGACTTTGTATAGATTTATCCTCATTTCTTTTCCACCTATAGTATTTTACAATAAACTATCTGAGAAGTTAAGAGAACAAATGTGAGAACCCACCCCCTACCCTACTCCCAGTCTCCCGCAGGAGATTTGCTCCGGATTTCATCCATTTGTGCCCCAGACTAGAGGGAGGCAGCAATTTTGCCTAAGTGAATCGCCTGAATAGACTCAAATTTTCCCTTGAGTGGGATCTAGCAAGATCTGTTGGGAATAGGGGATATACAATAGACAACCATTCTCCTAGTGACTTTCCAGTATTAAAGCTGATATTTTAATCTCCAACTATCTCTTGCCTATTTCCCAGTTGGTTCCAAGCTTGGGAAGGAAAGAAAGAGATATTATTTATTTCCTTTTTAAAGCATGATTCTATGGTTTGGGTTAAGTGTACTTTTGTCTAATCCAAATGTTTGAAATTTAAAATTGAATACTAACACTGATTAAAACAGACTATTCCATTAGTCAGAATAAGAAGATCTTTTTTTGGGGTGGGGGAAGGTTAAAGTGCACTATATTGTTACTACAGGCCTACCTCTTAGCCACATGTACACAAAGATGACAGTATCTATAGAAATTGGAGCCAAGCTGTATAGAAACTCTTGATTTGCTTTACAAACCATGACTAATGTGCACATTCGTGTACTTGACAAAAGGTCTTGGAAAGAGATGTAGCACTGCTATTAAATACAGAGAACTCTGAGACAATTACTGGTTGTGGCCAGCACCTCTTTATACACTATGCCAGAATGATCATTATATAAGCCAACCTGCAAACACAACACCTGATAGAAGCAGAATTTCAATCGTACAAATACAAGATAAACATCCAGCTGAACATTACATTGTAATTTAACTTTAAATGACCCTCAACTCAGATCTAGGACCTCAAAAATAAACCATTCATGTCCTTGAAAACACTAGTAACATGCGGTAAACGTTAATAAATATATAATGTTAATGTCTCACATGTGTTTTCATTAGTGTAAGCTTCCTAGTGGCTCAGCGACAAAGAATCTGCCTGTTAGTGCAAGAGGCAAGGGTTCAATTCCTGGGTCGGGCAGATCTGAAGAAAGAAATGGCAACTCACTCCAGTATTCTTGCTGGGAAAATCCCATGGACAGAGGAGCCTGGCAGGCTATAGTCCATGGGGTCGCAAAAGAGTCAAACACAATTTGGTGACTAAACAACAACATTTATACATATATTGAGGAATTTTACCTAAGATAGTGGATTTTGTATCAGAGTTGTTAAAATTTTTGTGCTTATGAGAACTTGGCCATTTAGTTCACCTTTTATCTTAAAACAGAATCACATTAAAACCATCCCAGGGACTTCCCTGGCAGTCTAATGGTTAAGCCTTTGCACTTCCACTGCAGGAGGCACAGGTTTGATACCTGGTCAGGGAACTAAGATCCCACATACTGATGGCCAATCCTGCATGCTGTATGGCATGCCCCCCCCCCAAATAGTAAAAATAAAAATCATCCTAGATGCCTTTTATTTACAAGATATGCTAGCAATCTTCCAGAATCCTTTTTACCCCCAAGCCTGGCCTAAATCTGAAATGCTATAAACTCTACCTTTTTTTGCCTTTGTTTTCTCTTCAATGAATATAGCTACTGAATCCTATGTTTAAAAGTTTATATTTTATTATAGATAAATTATGTTTATTAGAAATAAAATGTGGGTCATATATTTAATTTTGTATTTATTATTAAAATATAGTTGATTTACAATATTATAGTTTCAGTTGTACAACATAGTGATTCAGTATTTTTATAGATTATACTCCATTTAAAGTTATTACAAAATAATGGCTCTATTTCATGTGTTTTACAATATATCCTTGTTGCTTATCTATTTTATACATGGTGCTTTGTATCTGTTAGTCTCATATGCATATATTTAATTTTAAATGTTCTATTAGCCATAGCAAAAAAGTAAAAAGAAATAGGTAAAATTAATCTTTTTACAATATTTACTAAATCACTTTTATTATCATCAGAAAAATCTTTTAAAAAATTGAAGTATAATTGACATACAACATTTTATTAGTTTCAGATGTACAATGTCATGATCTGATATTTATGTATTATGAAATGATCACCGCAGGAAGTCTAGTTAATAATCCATCATCATACTTAGTTACAGAATTTTTTTCTTTTGATGAAAGCTTTTAAGATTTACCCTCTTAGCAGCTTTCAAATATGCAATGCAGCATTATTAACTACAGTTGCCATGCCATGCATTACTTCCTCATTACTTATTTATTTCGTAACTAGAAGTTTGTACTTTAGACTCCATTTACCCTTTCACTGCACCTCCCCCCCGTCCTCCACCTCTGGCAACCACCAATCTGTTCTTTGTATCTTTGCTTAGCATAATGCCTGAAGGTTCAATCCATGTTGTTGCAGATGGCAAGACTTTATTCTTTTTCATGGCTCAATTTTATATATATATATATATACACTTCCCTGTTGGCTCAGCAGTAAAGAATCTACCTGCCAATGCAGGAGCCACAGGTTTGATACCTGAGTCTGGAACATGGATTGACCTTAGAAAATTGAAAACTCTTAGTAAGAATCTACTATATGTATTGAAAATGATCACCACTTAGTAGATTCTTACTACTATAGAAGAATAGGAAATGGACAATAAGGAGGAAACTAGTAGTCTTTATTTTAAGAGGGTCTTTGAAAACTCAATAGATTTTTGAGGAGATTGTCTTAAATATACTCATCACTGTTTGAAAATGGAACAAGACATCTTTAGGGTTATATCTGCATTCTAGGCCGCTTCAGTCATGTCCAACTCTTTGTGACCCTATGGACTGGAGCCCTCCAGGCTTCTCTGGAGGTCCATGGGATTCTCCAGGCAAGAATACTGGAGGGGGTTGCCATGCCCTTCTCCAGGGGATCTTCCTGATCCAGGGATTGAACCTGTGTCTCATGTCTCCTGCATTGGCAGATGGGTTCTTCACCACTAGTGCCACCTGGGAAGCCCAAGGTTATATCTACTTTGATATAATTAACCAACAAATTTGTTAATTTACTGGCAAATCTACTGACGTTTAATGTTTCAGGAGATCGAGTTGCAAATGGGTTATGTGACCCTAGAATTGTAGCAGTATGGAGAACTGGAACTATGGTTGTGTAACACTCAGAGAGGCTTCTGCCACAGTAGAAAGGTCCACTCAATCTAGGCCTATAACCAGATCACTTGATTTGACTTTTCTTATTCCAGCTTTCCAATCTTGTATTCTTATGTGCACATATTTAAATGCCTAGTTATTACATTCGAGTTGTCGTGTGTTCAAGAAATGTATTAAATCCAAAATTTCTCTAAATGTGGACTAATTTCTGGATTTAAAATGGACTAAATGGAGGGAGGACTCTATTTCTCCTTTTTTGGCAAGTTTACTTTTTTGCCATTTAATCATTTTGTCTTCCTAAATATCTATAAATATCCAGAAGGAAAGGACCTATGTTTTATTATTTTTGTGTTTGCCAGACACAACTTTAGTAATTTGAATAAGCAGATGTTTGATATTTTTAACTAAAATGCACTGCTACTCTAAGGCCATGAAATCTAAGGCAAATATCCAAGGATCAAGATTACAGAAATACAAAAACTCAAAGCCATACTCTTCCTGCTTTTCTTCAAAAAACAGTTTGTCTACTTTCTCAAGATACTTTCTAACAGTTGAAATAAAAATTTTCTCATCCTCCCTCCCACAGTCATAGTCTTAACTTCTGATCCAACAAAAAGCATTGCTATTTCTAGAAAAGTCTTTAAATTGTGTGGAGACTTGAAGCCTGATGATAAGTATATGGGTTTCCAGCTGAGGTTTTTTGGCACCTTACTTAGAGTGACTTCAATAATCTAAACAGTTACAGCAAAATTCTCAAAGTGAATTTACTTTAATAAATGAATGCATTAGTAGACAGCTTAGGTTTGTCTAAGAAAGGGAAGGAGAGAGGTACCAGCCAGGGGAAATAAAATGTCAAGCAATCAAATAAATGGGAAGGAAACACCATGTCAGTTGGAGTCCTACTGTAGTTTTGTCCACTAGACTGGGTGGCTTTAAGGGGACAGGGTCTCTCTCAGTCCTCTCCTGCCTTGAAGTCTCAGGAGCACACTTGCCACACAGAAGTTATTCAACATGTGTGTTATGCAATGAAGAACAGTTAAGACTCCTTATTACAGTGGCCCCAGGAAATAATTCCTGAAATGCTGCCAATATTCTTTTACTAACCAAATTGGTTTAGTTAAAATGATATCTGAATAAAAATGATGACTTTAAAGGAATCATAGTTGCTTTTCCCACATCAAACTTTTTAGCAAGTGTAGTCATGATTGCAATTCTCATTTAGAACTATTTCAGCAACCACTTGATCAGATTCAATGGGAAAATACATGAGAAAAGATTTAAGCCCCTTATAAAGCTGTAGGTCAGCAAATGGGAAAGAGAGGATAAATGAAATGATTGCAGATGATATCTTCAGCTGTATGCATTGCTCCTTCCCCTTGTTCAGTCACTTAATCGTGTCCGACTCTTTGTGACACCATGAATTACAGCATGCCAGGGCTCCCTGTCCTTCACAATCTCCCATCATTTGCTCAAACTCATGTCCATTGAGTCAATGATGCCATCCAACCATCTCATCCTATGTTTCCCCCTTCTCTTCCTGCCTTCAGTGTTTGCTAGCATCAGGGACTTTTCCAATGACTCTGCTCTTCGCATCAGGTGGCCAAAGTATTGGAGCTTTAGCTTCAGCATCAGTCCTTCCAAAATCTTTAATTTTTCACTTTTGCTTCTTCCATATTCAGCTGAAGTGATTATTGAATTTATCTGCCAAATCTTTTTTTGAATACCTCAATTCTTTCAGTTGCCATAAAGAATTTTCCCACTGGATATTCTGTTTAAAGGAAAAAAGCTTGTTTTTTTAAGCCTTTAAAAAATATCCTCAGATTTTGTTACTAATTTTATTCCCTTGGGTTTTATTGCTTATTTCAATTTAAATGAGTTGCTAATCATTATGAATGTTATTAGAGCCATAAATGTGGTCATGTGGGCCAAAGTCACTTCAGTTGTGTCCTACTCTTTGTGACCCTATGGACTATAGCCCTCCAGGCTCCTCCATCCATGGAATATTCCAGGCAAGAATACTGGAGTGTGTTGCCATGCCTTCCTCCAGGGGAATCTTCCTGACCCAGGGATCGAACCCATGCCTCCTACATCTTTTATATTGCTGGCAGATTTGTAATGCTGAGCCACCGGGGAAGCCCCAGAGAGCCATAAATACAGAGGCTCAAATGAGAGTAGGCCAGACATTGATGAGCACTGTTAATGAGTAACTGACAACTATTTCAAATCACAAGTTTACTGTGTTTCTTTTTTTTGTAATAATAATACACTGGATTAATTTGTAGAATATCCCTATCTTTCCCTGTTTTCTCGAATATCAAAACATGTTTATTAGAGAGAGCTTTTAATTTAGAACTTTACCACAAAAATATCCTAATTAGAACAGCTATACTCAAACATTTTTGTCTCCTTTATACTATTAAAAATTATTGAGGAACCCCAAAGAACTTTGGACTTCCCTAGTGGCTCAGATGGTAAAGAATCTGCCTGCAATGCAGGAGACCTGAGTTTGATCCCTGGGTCGGGAAGATCCCCTGGAGAAGGAAATGACAACCCATTCCAGTATTCTTGCCTGGGAAATCCCATGAACAGAGGAGACTGGTGGGCGACAGTCCATGGAGTTGGACACAACTGAGTGACTAACACACTTTCCGAAGAACTTTTGTTTATGTGCGTTATATCAGTTAATGTTTACCGTTTAATTCAAAATTACAACTCAGAAATTTAAAACATGTTTATTAATTTATTTTAAAAACACAGTTCTGTTCATGCATTTATGAAATATAATGATATTTTCTGAAAAAAAGCTTTAGTGAGAAACAAAGCATTGTTTTACAGTTTTTAAAAATTATTCAGTGTCTGACATAAGGGAAGATATTTGGACTCATATCTGCTTTTGCAGGCAGTCTGTTACAGAATCTCAGATCATGTAGCTTCTCATTCTCCGCAAGAGAATGAGAGCAAAACAACTTAATATTATGATTTCGGTTTTGACCTCACAAACCCCAAGCGTTACTGGCTACCCATTGAGAACCACTGGTTTAGAACAATATTTGGCCCATGAATAGAAAAGGTATAATATCCATGGTTGAAAGTAAATAAATGTACAATTCTAAACCTAGATGCTACTCCATTAGTTATTGGGAAACAATCTTAAAATACATTTTTAAATAATTTCTTTGCTATTTAAGTTGTAGAGCTAGAAATTAGTTTTTATTTATTTTTATATTTGTTAGATTATAGTGTTCATTTATTTATCAGTTGTTATCAGGAGAAGCAACGGGTAGACTCTGGACACCAGTGGTAGAACATGGATGAGGTAATTTCTTTGCTACTCCATTCTCTCTCTCCTTTGAGTGAGAGTGGAAGTCACTCGGCAGTCTGACTCTTTTCGACCCCATAGACTATACAGTTCATGAAATTCTCCAGGTCAGAATACTGGAGTGGGTAGCCATTCCCTTCTCCAGTGGATCTTCCCAACCCAAGGAACGAACCCGGGTCTCCCGCATTGCAGGCAGATTCTTTATCAATTGTGCCACCAGGGAAGCCCATTCTCTCCTTTTAGAATGATAATAAATCAGGTTTCTGGGGATTTTAGAAAGCATTTCTTTCATACTGTTTCCTTTCTTTTCTTTTCTCCTGAGTTTGCAAAACTAAAATTGCATCAGTCAAATAGTTACTACTATAAGATATTATAAAGGAGTGTGATGTTGTTTTTTTTTTTGATGGTTAAATTCTGAAAAATTCCACATAAGTGTTTAACATCATTGAGTGCCAATAATAAAAGGATAGATACACACATTGAGCAGAACTTTAGAAAATAGTCTTCAGAAGTTGCCATTTGTGATATTACAACCAGTTTGTGATATTTCAGCCAGTTACCACCGTCATATTGCCTGGAGTCAGCTTAAGATTTTGAATTCTAACTTCAGAATTGACTTTGTGGGTTTGGGCCAGTTACTTCACTCCTCTAGGTCTTTAAAGCCTTAATGTCCTCATTTGTGAAATGGAAATAATAGTGCCTGCACTGCAGAATTATAAAAATTAGAATTATAAGAATTAGAGGGGGTGTGTGTGTGTCTGTGTGTGTGAAGTCAGAGAGCTTACAGCTGTGACTATAAGGATGAAACTCCTATCTCACAGTTTGGGACTGATGGACAGCCATGTTGAATTCCATGTGATAACAGGTGGGGGCAGTGGTAAACTGCATGAGTTGGGAGGCTTTGGTAAACCTTAGCTGCAGATGAACTGCAAAGACCCTCTTGAAAGAATATCAAATCAAATGTAAGCAAGATGCAACAATCATATAAGAGAAGTATGCAAATTAGTTACAAAGACAGAAGTCAGAAAGCAGGATGAACCTAGGGAAGAGAGCAACAAAGTAAGCCACCACATCATCAGAGAGAAGAGTCAGATCAAGGTCAGGAACTATGAACAAGTAAGAATCTAGAGAGGGTGCCAATAATCTTGAGAGATAAATGTCAGGTCCTGATAGAGATTAGTGAGGGATGAAGCCCTTTCAGGGGATGGCCTGGGTCAGTCATACAGCCCAAGTTTGATCTGAAAGACAACCTGCCCCACTGTTGCAGAGAAGAGGGGCAGATGGAGGCTTTTATCATGCTTTGAATTAGGTACCAGGTGGACCTGGCCTGGGTGAAGCCTCTCTTCCCCCTTCATTTTATAACAGAAGTGCTCTTTCATGTGGAGAATTCATTCCATATAGAAAAAAGGCTAATTCCACCGAGGGTGATCAGTCTTCCAGGTTTGCCTGAAACTGAGGGGGTTCCCTCGAGCAGAGATCCTCAGCTTTAAAACTGGAAGGATTCCAGGCAAACTGGGACAAGTTGGTCATGCTGCCCTGCATTATAACCAACCTTCATTCTAAAGGGCTTCCCTTGTGGCTCAGCTGGTTAAGAAGCTGCCTGCAAGGTAGGAGACCTGGGTTTGATCCCTGGGTTGGGGAGATTCCCTGGAGAAGGGAAAAGCTACCCACTTCAGTATTCTGGCTTGGAGAGTTCCAGGGACTATATAGTCCTTGGGGTTGCAAGGAGTCCGACCTGACTGAGTGACTTTCACTTTCACTTTCATCCTAAAGGACCTCACTTATCACCCCAAGTCTAGGCAATGGAAGTCCTCTCCAGGGCAGTCTCCTCAGAGCCATCAGCCAAGAAGGTTCTATTGCTCCTGGCTGAACTGGATAGTCCAGTGGGATATTATGTTTTGCCAATGGTCATTTCACCCACTACAGGGAGAATTTCTGTCTAAGAGATAAAAATGAATCCTGATCCCTGATTGGCACCTCAATCCAGTGAGCCTGAACTTATAAATTCTCTCTTCTGCACCAGGAGAGACTTAGAACCAGTGAATGGATCTTTGTCTTAATTTTTGGACAACTGGATGTTGTTCTTGGTTGGAATAACCTGGTTTTATCCTTATTGGAAATATGGCTCTCTTCCAAATAATGCTTTCAAGATTTCTGTCCTTTGGTTGTTAAGGGCTTCCTATCCCATATGTAACTGTGGGTGATTGGAAGGGCAAAGGATGGGAGTGGTAAATTTGTGGAATAAATTTGTGAAAATGCTGAGTCAGGGCTGAGTTAGGAAAGATGATTTTATAGCTGTAATGTTTGAGTTTTAGTGAATATAAGAATAATTTGAGCTGCCTATTTAAATTGCATATTCCTGAGCCTATTTCCAGTGAATCTAACTCAGTAGGTCTGGAGTAGGGCCCAGGAGTAAGCCTATTAAGCAAGAATGTCAAGTGATTCTGATATAGCTGGTATCTAGAACATACTTTGAGAAATATTCCTCCATGGTATATTCAGAACAATACACTTGAGGTCGGGAGAAGGAATTGATATTCTGGGTGTACTAGAATAGGTGCAAGGTGGACGATCTTTGTGGTTTGTAGATGTCTTTTGGGCCTTTAATGATGCTTGACTTATTTTTCTTAAGCAATTTGGTAAGCTTGGAAGTCAGGATGAAGAAATATGGCAGGAAGTATATTTATATATCCCTCCCACATCTTTCCTGTAATATTCCACAAACCCCAAAAGTACTACTGACTGTTGGAGCTTGGTGGCCTACCCCATGTCAAGGAATGTCTTAAGGGAGGATGATTCCAGAGAACTGACCTTTATAGTCTCATATTTGGGTTGATTCAGCTCATCAAAGAGCCAGTGTTGCTAGCAGCAATTCTGTGTCATATGAGAGAATGGGCCAGAACTCCCTGGAGTTGTGAAAAAAATCATCCAGAATATGATTACATTTCAATTCAGCATGTAAAGAGTGATGTTCCTCAGTTGGAGCACTGCCACAGACTGGTTGGGAGGAAGTCTCAGAATACCTGAATCTGTATTCTCAGAGAGATGAAAATTCCCATAAGAAGTGGGGCTCCCAGAACCAGAGTGGTAGCTTCCATGGTACTCTAAGTGTACTGGAACTTCTGATACTTCCTGCATATCTCAGGAACATTTTCCTTGGCTGCTGGCTTTTGGAGAGAGTCCAGAAAAACCACAGACATTGTTAAGGGAGCAAAATGCCAGCTATGAGGCAGACCACAAATTATGAGACCTAAAGGAAAAAAATGGGATATATATTACACTCAGGTTTATGGTCTTTTAGAGAAACAGAGTACTTATCATAAGTAGATAGTTCTCAAGGTTGGCCTCTTGTGGTTTTAATTCCAGCGCGGGCGATGAAGTCTGCTGCAGTGTTTGGTTCCTGGGAATGCCATTCTCACAGAACGCAGTGGGCATGGAACTCCATGGAATATTTTAAGTATGGGGAAATGTTGGGTAGAAGTAGATGTGGTCTTTAGTTATCAATCAAAGTGTATAGTTCCCAAAGCTTCTTAGGTTGGTAGAAGTTGTTGAACTATAGAATGCTCAAGGCAGGTTCTAGGATTGCTCCCTGATGAAATTCATCCTTTGTTAGGGGGCTCATTGCATCAGAGCTGGATTTTTCCATTCCCTTTCTCCAGTGCTCTGTGTGCTTAGACGCTCAGTCATGTCCAGCTCTTTGTGACCCCATGGACTATAGCCTGCCAGGTTCCTCTGTCCATGGGGATTCTCCAGGCAAGAATTCTGGAGTGGGTTGCCATGCCCTTCTCTACCTTTCTCCAGTGGGGGCTTGTACATGGCATAGTGATGTGTCTGCCCAAAATCAAAGAGGAAGAAAAGGCTAGAGTCAGTTTAGCCTAAGTGTATCAGTTTAAGATGGTGCCTGAGAAGGCCACCAAGTTTGAGAAAAATTATAGTCACACCTGAGCTGGTATTTAAGGGACACTGAATCAGTTTCAGTCAGTAGGCACAGTAATCTGGACAGAATCACAACTATATCCTATTAGGTAGCCCAAAAGGACTAACTATTCAGACATTCCTTAAACGCATTATCTAGAGTGGCTTTATTCCAATCCAGACCAAGTGAGCTAATTGAAATGAGTAACACAGTATATAGGAAGAAGTTCATTTTTACAGGACCAAAATAACTTTTAGTCAAATGTATCAGTCTTCACAATATACTTTCATAGGAGAACTCCTGGCAGTGGATCCAGCTGGTCTACCCACCACTACTGTTTCTTAGCATTTTGTAACCAAGCAGGGGCATCATTGCCTCTGGCTCTGCATCCATTGCTTTTTACGGTGTTTCTTCAGCTTACAATTACTTCACTTTTTTCTTCATGTCAGAGCACTTACTTAAAATCTTGTTCTGTTTGTGCTATGTATATGTCCTTCTCAAGTGCAGTGTTAAATATACCTCATTTCTGGATAATTTAGTTTTCAGCAGCTCAACTTTCTACAACTGTGTGAAAATGTATCCCATTAGTGGTAGCTGGAATGTGTGTATCGTCAACTAGGCTTTGGGTAAACCACTATTTATGAAAGAATCAAAGTAGTCTTCGGGTTTCACAGGTGGCGCTAGTGGTAAAGAACCCACCTTCTAATGCAGGTTAGACATAAGAGATACAGATTCGATCGCTTGGTTGGGAAGATCCCCTGCAGAAGGGCATGGCAACCCACTCAAGTAGTCTTGCCTGGAGAATGCCATGGACAGAGGAGCCTGACAGGCTACAGTCCATAGGGTCACACAGAGTCAGACATGACTGAAGTGACTTAGCAGGCATGCAAAGTAGTCTTAAAGAGACACTAAAAGCTTTCCCTTTAGAATAATTTAGAACCATTTATTGAGTGCTGACAATACAATATCAGACATTGTGCTGAATACAAAACAATAGTATTTATTTACAAACTCATTATGCCTCAGACACTATGCTAAGCCCTTTATATTTCTTAAGAATGTTATTTATTTATGGCTGCTCTGGGCCTTTGTTGCTTTGTGAGGGCTTTCCTCTAGTTGCGGCGAGCAGGGCTCCTCTTCCTTGCAGTGAGTGGCCTTCTCACTGCAGTGGCTTCTCTTGCTCCAGAGCACAGGCTCTAGGCAGTCGGGCTTCAGTGGCTGCAGCACTTGGGCTCAGCAGGTGCAGCACGGGCTTTGTTGCCCCGTGGCATGTGGGATCTTCCCAGACCTGGGGTTGAACCCATGTCCCCTGCATTGGCAGGCAGATTCTTATCCACTGGGCCACCAGAGAATTCCTTAAGTCCTTCATATTATCATGTCATTCAATCTTTACAACAGTCCTGTGGAATACACACTATCTTTCTGATTTTCCAGATGAGGAACCTGAGGCATAGAGAGTAGCTTACCTAAGGTCTCAGAGCTAGCCCATGACAGTGCTGGTGTCCAAGCAGCATGACCCAGAGCTCATGCTCTTAACCCCACATGTATGACCCACCTCATGCAACCTTCACCATAGTCTTATGTGTCTACATGATGACTGCACTTTTGTATTATCATCACAGATAACAGAAACTGAGGCTTTGGGGGAGTTATTTCCCTGAGTTGACTAGGTCAGAGAGTCATAATTTGGACCCAGGAAGTCTGATACCACAATGCCCTTCTGCTCTTTCTTGCTATACTATACTGTTAGTAAGTGATGCAATAGATAATCAAATGCTGCCTGACTTCAGAATCCCTAACCAATCCAATCTGGAAAGTCAGTCTCAGGTGGTTTTCTTGGTTTGCTTATCTGTTTGTTTTGGATAGATGTGTACTAAGTAGAATAACTATTGTGGACATTTAACATTTAACTCCACTGGAGTTACTGAAGAACTTTTAGAAACAGAACACCTTAAAACACTTTGATGAAAATTCAAGTTGATTATTCATTTGACAATATTGCCTTCCAGAGAGAGAGCATATTAGAATGCCTTTGATAAAGAGCAGTCAGAAAGCTCTTTGATAATTTTGGAATTCTCCATTTGAAGAATTAGAGTCTAGCAGAGCTGAGAAAAATGTACTATAAAATTATTGAGTTGGCCAGAAAGTACATTCTCCTTTTTCCATAACATCTTACAGGAAAACCAGAATGAATTTTTTGCCAGCCCAGTATGAAAGTGAAAGTGAAAGTGAAGTCGCTCAGTCGTGTCCGACTCTTTGCGACCCCATGGACTGTAGCCCACCAGGCTCCTCTGTCCGTGGGGTTCTCCAGGAAAGAATACTGGAGTGGGTTGCCATTTCCTTCTCTAGGGAATCTTCCCGACCCAGGGATCAAACCCAGGTCTCCCGCATTGCAGGCAGGCACTTTAACCTCTAACCAGCAGGGAAGCCAGCCCAGTATAATAGCAGTCAGTTAGAGAAAGCAATGCAAATTATAAATATTAAGCTTATAAGCAGTCTTTCTTCTGAAATCCTACTGTTGCCACCTGCATGCTCTGCAGATGACTGCCTTACACTTAACCATCTGACATGAATCTTCTTCATCTCCAGCTCGAACTTTTCTTCATCTCCCTTGTAGTCTCTTTTTTCTATCTCTGAAAAAGAATTAGGTTTTCTACATTCTAAATTTAATCTTTACCCTCAAGGGCCTGTACCTAGTCCTATGGAGGTCCTGTGGAGAGACTAGATTGGGTAGGATTTTTTTTCTAGGCTAGATGAAAGCTGACAAAAGTCTAGAAGTGAGTGTGAGCTGTGGACCAAGAGGAGGCCAACGTATCAGAGGTAAGTATCAAGCATCTGCTGCAAGGAGAGCTTTCCAGGTTCCAGAGCAGCAGTCAGGATCCAAGGAAGGCAGGAACAGACCAGAAAGTGATGTTGTTGTGTGTCCGGATAAAATGAATTAGTGTTAATACATAGGCAAAGACAAAGACAGGGGGTGGGTAGTTGCTTCTTTGGGGCGATAGGCATAGGGGTCAAGGAGAACCAGGTGCTGATTCTGTCTTCATCCACTGGTTTCATCAATTATTTCCTGTCCTTCTTGAATCTACAGTTCCCCCCCCCCCCACATTGTATTCTCCCCCTTAGCCTATATGTTTCTCCTGTCTTTTTTCTAAAAGCCCACACTTTCCTTTAATGCCTTTATTTCTTTAAGCAAGTATCACCTTTCTTACCTATCCCTCCTAGTGGCCAAATTCAATAACCAATTTAGTCATCATTACCATCAGGCTTTCTGTGGGATTAGACATTGTTGAAAGTGCCCACACTTGAAATTCCTCCCTTGAGTGTGCTCCCTCCCTCTGTCTTTCTTCTTCTCTGAACTCAAATAAATAAGTATTTCTTAAGGATGTGCTCTTGGTCGCTTCTCATACCTCTATATACTGTCTCTCCTGTCTCCTGGCAGATTCATCCAACCTTATAACTTGGATTATTCCCCCTACCTGGATGACTCCTAACTCTCAATCATCAACTTTGATTTTGGCCTCCTTTTCTTTTTTAACCTCCTTTTCATATTCTAGTAGTCAGCTAGATACCTTCACCTATGTGTCTCATCTATACTTCAGGTTCTGCTTGGCCAAACATTAACTAGTTATTCTTCTACAACCAGCTTTTCTTCCTGTGTTGTAAAATTTCCATTAATGAGATTTATGAATTTCTCTTCCCCAAATTCTTTGGATCAATTTTTACTATTCTTGCATTCAGTCAGGTACCAAGTTCAGTTGACTGAAATATTCCTAGTATTTGCACCCCCACCCCGTTTATATTATTATTTCCTCTTTCTCAGTGCCCTGCATCAAAACAACTTTAATAGCCTGCTAGTTGGCCTCCTTACCATTAGTTTTCTTCCTCTCAAATCCATTTTAATTGCTGCTGTCTTTTCCTGAATGACATCTATTTACGTCTCATTAAAACTCTTTAAAAAAAAAAATCCAAAGACTAACCTGGCATCTAGGTCCTTCACAACCTGAGCCCAACCAATTTTTCTATTTTTAATTCCCAGTTTACCTACATTAAGCTCTAGAAAAATGTACCTAGTCACTCATCTCTGTAAGTGCTCTATAATTGTACTCTTCCATGCCCTGGCTATTTCTTAGATCAGAATGATCTCTATTCATCAGTCCCCCATGAACAAATCCTACAGTTTCCAAAGCTATGAGGGAAGCCCTTGATATCTGCACTTGGCAGCAGTTTGCCACATCACTTTATCTGAGCCCTTTTCCTCATGCTTATAATCTTCTACCTCAGATTTTTTATTTTTCTTGGACACATTTTATTATCTCCATGATTTGATTATAAACATCTTGAAAAATTGATTCATCTTTATATTCTTAAAGTGCCTGATATGAATATTTGAACAGTTTATTAAGACTCATCAAATATCCCCTCTTTATATTTCCCAGTATCCTTTAGACTTGGGGGCATATAACCTGTTCTGACCAATATTCTATAAGAAGCTATATGTGAAACTTTCATTATGAGGTATTTTTTTT